>NC_135500.1:141908365-142075865 GCF_052857255.1 Amblyomma americanum
TCTTGCTTCTTTACACTTCTGAATTATTTAAGTAAAAAACGATTGCAACAATTTCCAAATTGTGCGTTTGGAAGAAAGTGGCCGCACGGCAAGGAACTTTATTACGTAACTCTTAGAAACCAATCCCCCCCCCCCCCCGATGAAAAAAATATCTGTCGCTACTGTTCCCTTTTAGTTCACTAAATATAATGTTTGCTATCTTACTTTCAGGCGCTAGGTACTCAGTGCACTCAAAAAATCCAGATCATTGACTCGTTGTGAGGTGATCGGCTCCAACGTCGGTGGGTTATTTTCACCATACTGAACTTGTATAAGCTAAACATCTTTGCTCAGTTAGTCACTAATAACTCAACTTATGAAAAGGTTTCTGTTTCCAGTTATGAAGAAATAAAGCATGACGAAATAAACTCAGTCGTTGAACACAGCACCATAATAAAATATTGTTTGAAGGGCCTAATTTTATTCAAGAATTGAATTAAATTTTATTCTGGCGCATGCGAATTCTCTCTTCCATGCATGTTCCTAACATTCTTTTTTTTCTCTTCTTTCCGTCAGCCGTGTTGAATTGAAGAAAGCTATCTGCAAATCTAGACTATTCTCGGTCTCTGTACCGAACTTGGCGCTCCATTTGTTTTGCGAAGCTTGCTTCGCCGCAATATGTGTATTATTGTAACAAAGCCGAACTTCAAGCACTGTCGTTTCAGGTGCATCCGGACGAGGAAACCGGATTGCGGACTATCCGTTCAAAGCCTATCAAGTAACCCAATCTTCACTATTTTGAACGCCCTTGAGCGCGCTGCGCTAAATAAAACTCGGCGCAGGACACTCACGGTCACTCAGAAGAGCGACGTTTGCGTCACATGGTAGGCAGTCCTCGCGGTTCGTCCGTGATCCGGTGCACTCGTCTTAACCCACCTTTACAAGAAATATTTGAGTGCTGTTTGATTCAATATTAAATGTTTTATTATGTACAAGCCGTTTTTAATAAGCAACTTGAGCTTACATTCTTTTACGTCAATCAGAATGATGTATAAAAGAGTTGTAGTTCCATGCTACATTGCCAAATTGTGCCACGCGCCCGAAAAACGGAGCACGTTTGCTCTATAGGGGTATTTATTTACTTTTTACTTGCGAATACGCGTATGTACCTCTAAATTCGACTTACCATCCAAGACAGACATATGTTGCTGTGGTTGTAGATGTGAGACCGTCTATAGAGGATATGACTGGTGGAGTCAGTTTTGATTCCCACGAAGCAGTTCTTTCTCGATTAAAGCTTCCAGTTTCATCAACTTTCACGCTTCGTGGCAGTGAAGCCTAGCTTGTAGTAATTTTTAGCGTACAGTCCTCGGGCTATACATTCATAATACTACAATTTTATGCCATATAGAATATTTCCACGCACCTAGTTACACAATATTATAATCTCAAATTCGCCGAATATGGCACGCCTTGCTTAACACGATACTCACTATCGCGAAGCTTTAGCTCATACTTGGGCTCTTGTTGCGTTGTAAGTGCACGGCTGACTGGCATTAGCCCCTCTTTCTATTTGCAGAAATCTCTCGCGACTTTGGACCCCGAAATAAAAACTACATGCAAGATTATCGGGGCCCGAGTTCCATAACGCATGCGCGTACCTGAAGCAAAATTGCTGCGGTTCAAAAATAATTCGACACTCACAATAAAATAAAGACATTGGCTTCTCTGAGGACGGAAAAAGATGAGCGGTGATGCCGTTTTCTGCTTTAGTAAAATAGCTAAAGCTGTAAATGTCTGCACACAGCTTATTTTAAGTGAATTGTACATGTGGCGTCTGATGACCATGTACATGTTCTTGGCAATCTGGTGAAAAAAAAATCTGCCGATATTGAGCTGTGCAGTCTATATGTCTCCGTTATTGTACTGTATTTGCTGTATGCACATATGGTACATTCGGGCGTATTCAGTATGTGGCAACATTCAAGTTAACAACCAGCCTAGGCCACATTTATACAAGCACGCGTCATTAACATCTGTTATTTTTTTCGTTTTCTTAAGGAAGAATACGAGTAAGTACCGCACGTGTGTTCGTATAATATGCATTTACTGAATGAGAGCATAGAGAGTTTGAATACTCTTTATTTGTGGGTGTCCAGGTGAGCTAAAGTGAAGATTAACTACGTGTTCTGTTAGCAGCTATTCCTTCCATTCACGCGAGGAAACTAAACAAGAAAAGGAGTTCGTGTGAAAAAACACGGTACAGGTTCCATCTTATGATGAGCTGGACGGAAGTCAAAAAGGAAGCTTTGGGTTTAAAAGACGAAGATCGATACCGACCCGGTTTCATTCATTAAAAAGTTTGCCGTTTGGTAAAAGGAGTGAGCACAGAGTCAAGAGTTCCTGCACTGAGAAAAAAAGTCGAATTAATAAAGGACGAATAATTCCAAACACACATGATAAAGTGACTGCATGTAGAGAAATATAAACGAAAATACCTATATCGCAAAAGAGCACACGTACCCAAAATACGCAAGTAGGGGTAAAAAATCGAAGAATAAAAGCACTATATAGACTAAAACAGAGAGCTTCATTATTTTCCTTTTAAACTGACATCCTGTGAGAGCGGTTTGTATGATAACGATGTGCAAGCAGCGAGAGTGATCCATGTTGTACAAGGAAAAGGAAGACGCCTAGCTTTCGCAAAAGCGTGCAGCAGTAGATAACTCATCATTATTTCGACGTCGCGGAATATTGCTTCATACTTCGACCGGTGTTGCATTACATTGGTGAAATGTCTAGACACCTCAGCGTGACATGTAAAACTCTCCCAGAAAAGTAAAATAATTCGCCCCTGAGTTCTTAGTTTCTTAGTTTTAGGATAATAATTTAACTGAAATAAAACAAGTCCTTACTACTAGTCGTTACTGGTTAACGACAGGAACGGTAAATAGCGTCTTAAATCTGATGTGCACATAATCAGAAGAGAGGAAAAAAAGAGGACACAACACACGGGCGTAGTTTAAGTCCGCTTTCACGAGGCGCTAATTCTTCACTGAAAAACGAAAATAAGAATCCAAAAAAGAAATAACAGCAGAAACCAAGCTCCTGTGTGTTCTGCTTTGCTATAACAACGAGAAGCTAATATTCACAAACCCAAAAATGATAAAACACTCTTCTTTCTAGAAAATTATTCGCCAGAAATTATAAATTATTGAATGGTCGAAGAGCAAAGTATTCAGTCGCATAAAAACTAAGAGGGTGTCAGTAGCTCTACATCAAAAAGTAGGATAATCCGTAGGCATGAATGTGGACCAGCTATATATCATGAAGGCCAACAAAGGAGTGCCACGAAGGTGGAGGGCGAGAAAGAACAGTACAAAGGTGACGCGAAAAAAAAAAAGATGCTCAGCTGGCAGCAAATGAAGGAGCGCATCGAGTGCGCTCGGGCGAAGCAGGCACAGATGACGCATCCATGTACCCCACCAGGCCCTGAAAAGCACGGGCCAAGGTTTTGCGTTGGCGACAACGAGCGGTGGAGAGTACGTTCCTCGCTAAGGTGGGCTTGAACCGACAACGGCGCGAAGGGTGGCGAGGCTATCGATCCACCTAGCGAAAGGCATCGGGAAAAGAGAGGGGGGGATTCGCAAAATGACCTCGGCCATGGAAGACAAGCTGGCGAGAGAACGGAAACGTTCCGTCTTGAAGGCAGCCGCCGCGTACCGAGAAATGATGGAGGCGTGTTCGCGGAAGCGTACATTCGGCGAATTCCGGAGACAGCTGACAGCCGGAGAGCGAACACCCGTACGGAAGGCAGCAAGGCAGAGACAGAGTGGTACGAACGGTCACTGGTAATGCGTGCAATTCATATTAAGAGTTTTGGTAAACCTGTCACTTGAAAGCTATGGAAAGCGTACTTCTAGAAAACCGTAGTTAGAGCAGTCTGTGACATCGTATTTTTACTAACACAGGTAGAAGATACGTAATACCATAATTACAATGTCACCAACGTAATAGAAAAGGAACGTACGTTTTCACTGACAACAAACGGGAATTTTTCATTAGCGACTCCGTTTATATATTTGAGAGGCGGTGGCTTAAAATATCCGTGAAGGAGAAATTTGGCTGCGCTGACTTATCCGAATCATTGACTGAACGGCAGCCATTCGGCAGCCTTCAGCTTATATGTGGACTGTTTGAGCAAGATACATAATGCATCGGTACGTACCTTGTTTCGTATTTGTTCACGGTGGCTAGTATGCACAAGAACTGTTATGTGGCCAGCAACACACACATAGAAATGAAGAACTTGCAGGGGATGGAAATTTATTGCCTTTTGAATTCTTTTTCTCGCATGAGTTGTTTCAAAAAGACAATTACTTACAAAGACAGTTACTTACAAATTGCGAGAAAAGAGTACGAAACATGAAGATTAGCTTTCAACTTTATGCAGAAAAGTGAAAATATTTCACCTCTCCATGCCACTGTCGATACACTAGGCACTTTTCGGTGTCCGTCCCTGACACAAGAATTGTTCATCTTGCATTTTGAGGATTTTTCGAAGTTCGTGAATTAAAAAGAAACACACCTGCCACAATCACTGGGCCAACACGTCCAGGTAACACACAAAGATTTCTTCTGACTAAATTAAAAACTGCTTTGATCCATTCATAACCATAGTAATAGTTTGGAGACTGAAATTTTGAAAAAGCGATGAGTTTTATGTACCTAAGCTACCACGTGGGCAGGGAAGAACGAAGAAGTTGAGCGCTCCGAATTATCTTCTGCATCTTCGGGGGATCAAACTCGGTCACCCAAATTTCTGTGCATGTGGGTCTATTAATTCAGCCTTTTGTAAAATGTAAAGACTGTGGCGCGGATTTAACCAACAAACTGGCACTCAGAAGTAGAACGCCGCAGCCACTGTGTCATTGCGGCGTTAACGTTTCCAAGTTTTAATCTTTAAAAGTAACAGATAACTGTTCAGTTGTTTGAAGGCGAATTTTATTTTTTTGTTACCATTACTAGAAAACATAATCATTACCATACGCTCATATAACTACCTACGAAGTTAAAACGCGAAGCATGCAAATACCATCTCAGGTGCTTTAATTCGAAGGCGTCTTTACAACAATGCACTGAGATTTTCATGTTTTCCACCTAAACTGGCTCAATGCGGCCATTATATTAGCGCATCTGGAATCTTGGCCCACGGTCGTGCTAACACTTTCTCATGGGAATGTAAATCTGATTTGCTAAACCACATCCAACTGTCGCGCAGAGAAGCCTACGCGGGCGGAATCGATTTGGCGTCGAGCGCCAGCTGTACCTTAACTCGGGGAAGAGCCGCTTTTGCAGGTCGATGAACCTTCCAGGATCCTATAGCGTACCTGTACCGCCAACGCCTTTGATTCGAAGTACGTTTCACACGATATAGTAGGTCAGGATGTTCACTTTATTTAGTTGGAACTGAGAGATTTTGAAAGAGAGTGTGTTCGTCACCACACACGCCCACTGTTGGAAAGGTGCCTTTTATACTGACCTCCACTGAACCCTCTGTTGCTACATAATCTCTTTTACCGATCAGATTTTCGGCCGCTCTCTGCTATATTTAGCTGCTATTCAAATCCACTCCGTTAGCCTAAAAGAGAAGACTGTCATATTCTAATAAGCGACGCTTTCTTACTTTGAGTCGCTCATGCGGAGAGAATTTCGCATAATCTTATATGTGCTCATGACAGCGCAATGTGTCTTCTTTTTTTAAATTGTTCAAACTCTTCTTGCAGGGGTAACGTAAAGCCTATATTGCTGTTTTGAGAAGACTACCAACATGGTAGTGCGGTTTTATACCATTAGCTTATGCTATATAGTGCTTACTCTGAAAGAACACGTGCCAAAATGCTTCCGCGTGCGCACTTTCAATATATCGAGGTTCAGTAGAAGAAACGAACTGTACGAATGCTGAGAAAGTAGAGAGTTATAGCATATCGTTACCGTGTTACCGGACGCCGGACTTTCCAGTTAGCGCGGCGCACGCCAGAAGACGTTTTAGCGTACCGTCTCTCCCGTAACGAGTTACCGTAAGGCTAAAACGATTGATGATGATGGCAGATGCCCAGCTTTTATTGCACACAAAAATAAGAATGCATTGCAATAATTTCTATGAAGTGAGACGCTACATGCACTTTAATGATCTTTTTCTCTGCACATAAAGACGTACCGACTGCACTTCAGCTAAAAGCCGACTCAGCGGCTTTTGAAATGTGTCCGTGAAGATAGACACCTTTGCCTGCCCTGGCCAGTGGACAATTTTACTACGTATAGCTCAGTAAGCTTGCATACGCAGCGCACGCTGCGTTGCGAGTGCTGTAAAAAAGCGCAACTCGACACCTGTTTGCCGTGCCGCATCGTCGCTTCTTTTTGTGTTTGGATGTGAACACTGTGGCGCCATCTAGCGACAGTGAGTTAAACCGCGCCAACTCCGGGCTGGAGAAACTTTTTATTTTCTGCAATTGCTGATGAATATAGCAATGAAATTATCAGTCTTTCTTTGTAGGAAAGAAATCATGAAAATAAAGAAGAATGTTAAATAGGGCACAAAACTGAAGTGCAGCAGTGTAGTCGTTGCTATTTGTCTATGTACACGACATACAGTTGGGCTTAACTGCTCAAAAATCAGCAAATTATCTCAACAATATGGCCTAGTTGTTACTAGAACCTCGACGTATCGGTAAGAGTTTGAAAATTAAAAGCGAATGCCTTCATTTATAGCGAGAAATGTCGCCGAAGAACGCAGCGGTGGTGCTGTATTTGGTCCCAAAGGGCCGTGCAGGGCGCTGCCACGTTTGTTTACGAGCGAACGCTAACTCTCCGCAACGCTAAAAGAGATTCGGTAAAGTAAGTGCTTGCGGACTGATAAGTGGCGGCGCATGCGCAGACGTCGCTTGCCGGGCCCAGTAAACGGTAGCGTAAACACGGTAACAATATGCTATAACTCTCTACTTCCTCAATGATTTCTTCTTCCTGTGTATGCAGGGATGTTAAATCTTTCAGCACTAGGAATTTTTTTTTGCTACTTACGGCACTGCATTGAAATTTTTAATAATCAGCATTTCATAAAGTGAGCACATTTTGAAGTGCAGATTGCAGAAACTAACCTAAGCTAAGCATTAAAAAAGCCACCAAGAGCATGTTCGTATTCAGGTAGCAAAATATACTTACAAATTATCGATTGTTGCTCCTCATATCAATATGTACCTGTTATTAAAGCTCTTTCGATCCATCTTTTCAGCTATAACAGCTAGTCGTCATATTGGGTCATTGAGCGCATGAATGCAATCTTGAAAAGCTTATCATGTCAACAAGCTGAGAACTCAACATATTTATTGCGAATGGTCGCTGCTCAGAGACCTACTCGCATTGAATCACGCAGATGTTCGTTTCACTCATTTATCCTGTCTATGGCAGGCAGTCCATAAAATTTAATATTCTGTGCAAATTCAGTTTTAGCAGCCACTTGTAATGAAAACAGAGTCCACAAGTCGTTTTTCTTTTTTCGCTTGAAAAGTTCGGTAGATAGCTGGCGTCACAAACAAGCTATTCAATCTTCATGCAGCTGCAATGCGCAGCGTAGCATCCGAACAGCGAAAGGTACTATGCACAGAAAATGATCTAGTTTGATCGAAGCAAATTTTTGCTCAGGCTTTCGGTCAGGTCGTATTAAAAGTTAAACGAAACCCGAGAGCACGCAGCAGAGCAAATAACACGGACTACACTTCGAGCCGTTCCTACCGGGGCTTACAGCTAATTGGAAATGCTGGCGCAGTCGCTCCGAGAACGACCCAACGAAAGTCATCGCGCGAGCCCCTTTTCGAAAACGCGGGCGTCATCGATCAAGTGTCTCCAATTACGCTCGAAAGGCACTGAATATGAGGCACGCAATGTGCTCAATCTCCCGTGCCGGCGATGTAAGCGATAGCTTGGTTTCTGTTTTTTCTTTCAACCGGGGCGCTTCCATCAAATGATGGAGATAGCTAATTACGCATAAGCGGATCGCTCGTCCCACCCGATGGCTTAACATGCACACGGCTAGGATAGAACTTATGAGTGGAAAGGAAAAGAAGCGAGAAAAATAAATAAAAGATAGACGTCGTTTCTGCCTTCGTGGGTTGGACAGGACAGGCTGCCTTCTCGGGATTGTCCGCTGAACGGAATTGTCTGGCTGCGGGGGACAAACAGCAAGACACAATCCGCGGGAAACTAGCTTCGTCCTCGGGAACTCGTCGAGAATGTTTGTGTAAGAGTGTCTTGTATGTGCACTATCCCCACTGTCTGTTCTGAATGCTCACTTGTCCGAAAACAACTCGGAAAGGTAATGAGCTGGCTTGCGGCACTACTATCA
This sequence comes from Amblyomma americanum, assembly GCF_052857255.1. Classification (NCBI taxonomy): domain Eukaryota; kingdom Metazoa; phylum Arthropoda; class Arachnida; order Ixodida; family Ixodidae; genus Amblyomma; species Amblyomma americanum. The sequence goes on from NC_135500.1 coordinate 141,916,746, forward strand.
TGCTCTAGTGGGTACAGTACTTCTGGCCGCTTGCTCTTGGTCGCTACAACAGACAAGGCACTTGTAGCAATAACCTGCCATTGTGTGCAATGTTCTGTCTTTTCTATCATTATCTGTCCAACACGCAGAAGGCTAGAAGTCTGTTTCATACTTGTCTTGAAGCGATCGCTGTAAAACACGCTTCATGACTAGGCTTTCTCATGGAGTGTTTGCACCAAACGCTCCCCCGAGAAATTGTGAGACCGATAGCAAACAATAGAATTACATTTCTCTGGATGTTCTAAGCCTCTTCCTGACTGAACTTGCTCAAGACTGGATTTGATGAAGAAGGTGTTAGCATGTGCGAAAGATTATTCGTCTTTGTTAGCCGCTGGTTCTACAGTTTTATACAATATGCTCTTGTGTCGATATCATCGCAAGCTGTAAAGAAAACCATTTCCCAAGCCATCTAAATGTTGGTTGAAAAAATGGCCAGCTAAGCAACGTAAAACTCTACCTATCCTTGTTTGTTTCTTAAGTGTTATTTTCGTTGTTGACACCTGTTGCACCATGATTTATTTTTTTTTCCACGCCGCTTGAACAAATTGTGCTGTGAATTTTAAGACATTCTGCAGATATAAATAATTATGCTTATGTTTTTGTTCGTACTTCCGGAAAGCTGCCGCATAACACTTGGTGAAGTGAACTCTTCGATATATATTATATGCTGTTTTGATTGGCCCAGTCAGTAATATTGTATTCATCGTGGTGAAATATGACCCCCTGAGCTGACCAGCAAAGCCGCGAGGAGTTAATAGACTGAAGTACTTACCTGGGACTTTTTAGGATCTAGGAAAGTTATAGTTGCCCTAAGCGGCTCTCCGCTCTCAACTGATGTATGTGAGGAATATGTATGTAGAGTCGTTGCGCCGTTTAGTTTTCTGAATATCTCGAAAATCGCGCCGCTTTTTACAGCAATAAAAAAAGGCAAAATGCTTCAAGCACTGCGCGAAATCTAAAGTTAATACCACCTAAAAAAGAAGCCATAAACTTTCCTCTCGAAATAATTTCATTGCATCACTGGCAGTAACCAAATTTGGCTTCGTCTTCAGAATGCCTAGGAATTTTCAAGGAACATTATTATGGTGCAACGAGAAGTACTATTTGAAATAAAAAGAAAAAAAACACGAGCATAACTGACATAATTGCATTTCATAAAAGTACTTCGTAGGATGAAAGTGGCACGTATGTAACATAGTAAAGTACTGCAGCTTTCAAAGCAACGTCCATCTTTGTGCCTCTAGCTAATGGCTGGATTTTTTATATCGCGCTCGTGACAGCAAAATGTTATAACGAATGAATAAAATGTTTGATGTTTTGATTTCCCGCCCTTGCCGCCTCATTCTTTAGCCACAAATGCTCTTGACTACTGTAGACTACAAGTAACTGCGAGTTCAAAAAAATACAATATTAGTATGACCCTTAGTCTCGCGACTAGCCCCGGCTTTCAGCAGCATATTGCCGTAACTTAATATATAGTGAGATGCGGGCTTTAGAATATTGCCAGCAAATATTGGAGGGGCATAATCATTAGCTTTAACATGAGCTGTTTTTTACCCTCATATAGAGGGTGTTTAACTTAAGATTTTACACAATTTTTAAAAATTAGATGTCTGAGTTCGAAGAGCGCTTTTTTAGCATAGCATTTTCAGCGGTGTAATTTATCAGAATACTGCAAAGACATAGTAACTAATAGGCTGGTTAACTAATATAGAATCGGTAACTTTTTAACTACTACTGTTCGGCTCCTTAATTATTGAAAGGCGTGTAGCATACAAGTAATATCCATATAAGTTTTCAGAATTTCGAGAACGCGGTTACTGTCGTCGCTGTGGCCCAAGAGATTTTAGCTATTTCGACGAGTTACGTGCACTGGAAAGGTTGCTTTGCCTGCAAGCTTCTCAAAACACGTGTTTTTTGATGCGATTTAGCCGAAAGTTGTACGGCCACAGGGCCCAGGGTTACAACGTTTTTGAAATACAAAAAAGCTGGCATCGATATTACTTACGGTGGGTTACATGCTTTTCTATAATTAAGGAGCCTTACGGTAGTAGTTAAAAAGTTGACTAATATTATTTAACCATCTTGCTAGTTAGCACAATTTAGCTGTGTTCTGATGTACAACACCGCTGACTATGCTATACTGAAAAAAAGCACTCTTCTAACTCAAAAAGGCTCTCTTTAAAAATTGTGTAAAGGCTTAGGTGAAACACTCTGTATAAGGCTACGCGCATCAGTGCCCTGTAATAGCATTTTCCTAGCTAAAGAAGAAAATTATCCACAGAGAGGCGCACTGCTTCATGATTTTATTCCAGTCAATAAACTATTGCTGTCGGTCTCTGACGGCATCACTTCCTCACTTTTAGATTGGACTCCAACAAACTAAAGAAAAACATCTTCATAAAAAATAATGACATAACGTTTTTGGTGTCAAAGCGACACCGTCCTATTTGAGATGGTGAAACAACCGACCGTGTTTACCACATATACAGCATTGTTCATTTTTCTTTTCAGGGGTGTATACCTTAGTGCGCCTGCCTGCGACTAATATTTAGCTTTTAATCTTCAACCATTTCGTTCACTTTTGATGAAATTGTGCGTCATTAGCTGCTTTACTACTTCTATCACAGATAAGAAAGGTCTAGAACATAGCAGTCTACGTTGTGACTATTTAATATTTTTTTCTATAGCTATTATCGTTCGCTCTCGGTAACGTAACCATTGTACCGTTTTCAACTGTTGCACGTGAATCAGAAAAGTTGCATAAAGTATGAAATGCTGGCCTCACCTGGTTCCCACGGCACCAGGCTGTAGAAGCAGGCAATGACCAGTACTGCGTTGTATCCACATCTTACACCCATGCTGTCCCGGTGAGAGCAGCGAGGAACGGGTTTGTAATCCAGGTGCCAATGAGGACAAGGTTTCTCTCGCACGGGTATTTGTACCTCAGACTCAGTCGAAAAGATGTCACCACATCTACAAAGAATTACACCCCCAACACAATGTACCATGCGTCTTCTCCATAAAAGCTGAAAGCGCTGCGCGCGTACGACACACGCAACAACGTTTACCGGAAATACAGAGAAAAGTTCACTCCGTGTGATGACGGCTTGTAATGTTGACTATTGTCGAAATTCTTCTGTGGTGCCCACGTTCGGTGAAGAAGCAAAGCAGCTAAAAAAGGCGCGGCGTTTTACTAAATGAACCACAAAACACAGTGCAACGTCACATCTGCAGGGATTGTTGCACGGTCAGCTTGTTTCAAGAAGTTTCTTGCGGCCACACAAACCGCTACATCTTCGCCGGGCTGTCAGGCATCCTCGACGAAACACCCGATGCACTCGAAACACCCGACACAAAGGGAACCTTTGCAGGACCAGAAGAGCTCTTGGTGCTCTGACTACACCTCACTGTGCGCGTTGCAGGTCAACAAGAAATCTTTCTTTTGTATCGTCATTGACGCGCAACAGTCCGAAAAGGTTCACAAACGGCCAATCCCAAAGCACGTGAACGCAAGGTGCCGAGGCAGTGGATGGTCAGAGGGCAGGAAACTTCGAGCACGGCCTCCTATGAGCAGGTGAGGGAGTAGCGCATCGACGGGCGAGTGGGCGGACGACAGCTCGCGTCGGCTTCCACGGGCCGACTGCCGGCGCGGCGGCCGATAGCGGAGATCCCCTGCTTCGCGTCGTCGCCGCGAGCGCCTCGGCGTGGAGTGCGCACCCGGCGACAGAAACCACGCGTGGATCTGCGCGCCGGGTCTGAGCCGCGCGCTTGGGCGCCAGCGCTTTTACCCTCCCCACCGTTAGCCCTTTCCAGCGCTCTATACCTCAGCCGCTTCTTCTTCACCTCACGGCGTCGCACGGCGAACATAATCGCTTTTTGTTTATTTGGTGCATTCTTTTATGCACACCGCACCCTATTGTAGGGCTGTATTTCAGACGCGCCCGAAGAGACAGCTGAGTGAACACTGTTGCATAGAAAAGGATAAAAGGCAGGGGCGTGCCAGTTGTATTTTTTTTGTAAACCGAGTCGAATACGAGTTGTTTCGTTTAAAATGCAATCGAAGATGAACCGAATAAAGAACACACTCGAATAGAAAACGAATATGCCTGTGATGATTCGGTAATTGTGCAAATATTCGTACGAAACTAATATTCACAGGAAACACGAGCAGAGGCGCTATAAGTAATGTAATTTAGTTAAGCATACAGGTGAAGGGAAAAGAGGTGCTCGTTATGACATACATGACGGAAGCCTACAGCCACCAAAATCAAGCAGCCACCAGGTGTAGGCTTTCGTAATGTAGTGCTCTTAAAGCTGTAGGTATGAAGGGAGGGAAAACTGATCGCAGCTAGGAGACACCGAACACGAATGCAGTGTATTAACCTTATCACCATCATGGCATATGCACAAGAAAGTTAGGTTTTGCTATTGATTAATGACGACAGCAAACAAATTAAGAGCACATATCAGTTGCGGAAAGGGTCGGCACATTCAGTATTGGCCTTTCGACATCGGGGTTTACTAAACCTGGCTAGGCCCTGCCGCTTTTCCTGATTTCGAAGGCCATTAGTACGACCATTACAGAGGACGCCACTGGAATCGACTGCGTCGAGGTGCTGAACGCTCCCGGCCGCTCTGAGGCGTCCTACTGGGTAGTGTTTTTTTAAAAATCCATATAAAAGTGGTGTGGTCTCTATTAGGAACCAGTGATTCTTCGGAGCCAATTATTCGAAAACTATTGGCACTCCTGTGGACGGAATTGATTCGCTTCAAAATAATTTAACATGCAGCATCTGATTAGTTCACGAACCGAATAGTGGTTGTTCAGTGTGATATTTGAAAATGTCGAGAATTTCGCCCCCCCCCCCCCCCCCGTAACGTAAACTACAAAGCCACATGCAAAGCGAAAAAAAAAAAAACGCGACACACTGAAGTACATTTCAATACAACGAAACAATGAAAGAAGTCTTCATTGTACTATTGTACAGAAATCCAACTTTTAATACACAGATTAATATGTGAATAAGTGAAATACGTAAGATAGCTGAAGTAACGCAATAACATCATTTTTTTTTTCTCTGCTTTGAGGCAAAACTACATGTAGGGAAAACAAGAAAAACCCTTTGAGGGAACCGATGCAGTACAGAATATCAGTAGTTTTTGTGTTTTCCACTTTTTTACAAGATGAGCGAGAGAAAAAATTAAAAAAATCTATAGACGCTCAGATGGCCTGATGTAATGAACTGCGTAAGTAGAACGCATTTTAGAATGATTCTCTTTCATTTGGAGCTTTTTTTTCTGCCGCATCCCATTGCTTGAAAGTCGTGCCGATTAATTTCGCTTTACACTGGCTACACTTTTGTCTGACTGATTATTAAATGCAATCAGCAAAGAGAACTGAAGAGTGCTATCTGGGTTTCCTTAAGTAAATGGAAGGGGCAACGGCCGGATTTACATAGAGTGTTGTTAATTTCTATATCTTGGGACCACAGTGCTGAAATTAAATGAAACTTTGCCTACTACTGATATAAATAGTTTTCGCGAACTTCTGGTTTGCGTTGTGCAAGCATCGAAAGATTTGTACGCACTGAAGAATTTATTGATTGCTCCTTAGCTAACATTGCACACACACGAGGAATCATTAATGTACGCGCTTGTTCACTTTCTTTCCGCATTGAAATCAAAAATGACTCCTTTGAAATGACTAAGTCTAATAAAGTAAAAATAAAAAATAAAAAATAAACGAATAATTAAATAAACAAATAAATAAATAAATAAATAAATAAAATTGGCGTAAGGGAAGACACAGATAAAAGGACAGTGAGTACTATCCAATACAATTTTTACTCATAGTAAATTACTTTTCTCGACTTTTTCTGTCGCCGTTCGTTCGACAACGAAAGGTATATTACTGCGAAATAAATACTTAATTGAAAAGACGTGTTTTTCCTGATAGTTGAAGCTCGTCGCGTTTATGAAGATGCTGGAACGTTTGTCGACACCGTGATCCCTGTCAAAGTTGATCGCTTTGTGGAAGTGAATGGCGCTGAGGTCTAGCCTCTGAGATACTGTAGCAAAAAAAAAAAAATACGTCAGCGCAGTTTGCTTGTGAAAACGGCCACCGGCATTGATACCTGCAATTGATTTTTGGAATTCTACAGCTTAAGAAAGCTTGGTTTACGTTTATGGGGGTTTAACGTCACAAAGCGACTCAGGCTTTGAGGGATGCCGTAGTAAAGGTCTCCGCTAATGTCGGCCACCTGGGGTTCTTTAATGTGCACTGACATCGCACAGTACACGGGGCTTTACAATTTCGCCTCCATTGAAATAAGGCCGCCACGGCCAGGATCGAACCCGCGTCTTTCAGGTCAGCAGCCGAGCGCCATAACCACTCAGCCACCGCAGCGGAAACCTTAAGAAAGCTGTCTTTATTGATTGTAGCCTCTCTCTCATATAAACGCCTTATTGAGTCGATATTAGGTGACTTAGTGATCAGAATGATCAGTATCTTTTTCATGGTAGTAGTGACTTAGTGGTAGTAGTTTTCATGGTAGTAGTGACTTAGGTGACTTAGTGATCAGTATGATCAGTATCTTTTTCATGGCTTCGAATTTTCGTTTTATGTCTAGCCGCAGCCACCAACGCTAGTGTGACTTCGCTCGTCAGAACGCTGCAACCACTATTTGTAGTGGGGAGCACGATGAAAGATGTGTATCTTTCAGAGGCAACTGCTGAGAGGAGGGGGGGGGGGGGGAGGTACCTTGGCAGGTTTTTATTGCCTATCGAGTATAAAGCTGAGATCGGCAATGCGTCAAGGTATGATTGCATATCCAGAATAGAGAGAAGCTTCTAACTAATGTAAGGATCTCTAGACTATATTAAAGGGGCACTAAATGGGGAATATTAATTCAGTCTGACTTATACGTATTTTGTATGCGAGAATAGTGAGTAAATGTGAAGTGCTCGCGGCGCCATCACTTGCAAATTCGTACAACTGCAGCTGGTGAAGTATTTATGCACTTTGTCGAGCAGCGCTGTTTTGCCGTCAGGGGGCATTTGGTTTAGAAATACGAGGAAAACAGCGCGGTGAGCTTAGAGGCTTGACTCAAGCACGAGCACTGAAACTTTCGCCTCGCACTGTATGCATTCAAGGCTGCGTGTGGCCGTAGTAAGCAGCAAGTTTAGAACCTGAAACTCTCAATGGCATTCACGCTCTTTTCTGCTTGCTAGGCTGTCGGTGTAGCGGTTTAGTTCGCACTTCAGCCGTCGAATTCGTTAACGTTTGCATGCTTCGAGATTTATGAGGTTTAAAAGTGTCTGTTTTTTTTTTACTACGCGCTCATGCAGACACGAGCATGCATGTACGTCATCAAATTGTGAAACGTGATGGAAGCGCGTTGCCTTTCTTGTTTCTGCACAGTTAAAAGGTGGATTTGCTTTGATATATGTTGAAAAGTATCCGAGAAGTACCCCGTGCACGCGCCATCACCTCTCGTTTGGGTCATTAAAGAAAGTGCTTCTCAGCGTGGGTCATCATGCGTGTAGTACGTGAGGCGCCGGCACGCAAAACCGGAAGTTAGCGCCTTTAATTTGAGGGAACGTTTTCTGAGGCAAACCTGTAGCATGCATGTGCAATATGAGGCTAAACTATAGTATTAGCGGCACGCTCGCTTTCACGAGAAAAAACGCCCTAATATGTGTTCGTCGAGATTACGTACGCATTGGCTGTCGACAGTTGTAGCTCGCTGGTGACACACTACCACGTCCAACATTCTTGAACAAAAATTTTTAATATTCAAAAATTATACGTTAGTGTTAAGAAAATATTGAAGATAGTCGTTGATTCTTCCTATATGTAGAAAAATCTTTCTTTAAAAGTTTTTCCATCGCTCGCATCGAGCAGTTAAGACTGCCATAGAAAACCTACGGGAACGCTTTTGGCGATAAAAACAAAACGCTAATAGCAACAAAAAAAAACACAAAGCCTACCGACGGGAGACCTACGAATGTATTTATTCTTGTAGTGAAGTCTTAACAATATACGAAAAATATTGAGTCCATAAAGTGTTTGCCGTTCAAAAATTCTTTTCTTCAGAAATTTTGGGTTTGAGTTCAGCAGATATACACTGATTTTGTTCCGCTTACAACCCGCAGGAAACAAATCACTAAAGTAGAAATCGCAACGACCACAGCAGAGTCAATCACAGGAGTAGTCTGCGATCATATTTATTGCGTAAGTGGTCAACAAACTCGCGATAATCTACACTAAAGTACGCCGTTGAACGATCAATGCGCTTGTAATTTTTCAGTCAGCTGTGCTGTGAATGAAATAATGTAGAGCGCGACAGCTGTTTGCATGCTTTTGATGGTTACTCGAAGCCTAGGTAGGTGTGTAGACTTCGCGACAGCACATTGCGCATCAAAGGCCACACGCTCGCGTCGTAGTTGCCGATGTACACGTGCGGAAACGCTACCAGCGGTTTGTCCTGCGGTCTACGGATACCATGGATAAGTTGCTGTAGTCACTTTTGCATCCGCGGAGCCAATTTCTAACAAGTACCGTTGGGATGCAATAAGCCGCAGACGTACACTATGGAGCGGAGATCTCCCACTGTATTAGTAGGTGTCTGAGGCGGCCTGCACTCGCACTTTGCCGCAGTAACGAACTACTTCTCTGATTGGCTGGACTCCGCTGATTGGTTGGAGAGCTCCATGGCAGATGCGTCACAAATGACGCCAGTGTGCTAATTTCTATGCGAAGGCATAAAAACGTCGTTGCACTGAAAACTCGGCGACAGCCGCTGTCGTCGCAACTGCCACCTGCCACCACTGCTACTTGCAAAACGTCCTCCTCTCCCTCACACTGTCTCTCTTCCCCACCACCTGCCACAGCTACCTCCTGCCGACTGCACCTCAGCACTTGGTGTAGCCATGCCAAACGCTTGATTACGAAGCTCGACCGCGGAAAAGCGGACGGTTAGACCAAACGGGCTGACAAACGCCCCGCCGTCTATCTCTTCATGTAGCGCTGTGAATCGCGTGGGAGCAGCGGGGCAAATGTGACTTCACATTTGCAGCTTCAAGTTTCGGTCTTCAGTTGCGACGTTGATATAAAAAGTAGAAGAAAATGATTTTCTCCATTTTTTTTAAAAGCTTGTCATGTACTACATCAGTTTAGCTCTTCGACTCTGGTTTGCATGAAATAGTTGAGCTGCACAATTTTGGTTCAGTATCCTCTTAACGTATTTAGTTCTGTCTGCTCGCCATTAGCAAACTTTAGTTTTTGTACCAGGACCGGACAGTTATGAAACTTGCTGGCTGTCAACCATAACGTAGGGAGGGACAGCGGTAACCAATAAGGAGGGGGAGGGGAAGCTAACATTTAAAAGAGAATCATTAAAAGACGTCCACTGCTCATCACATCCAGCGCTTCATCATCTACTTTGTTTTTTTCAGTGAGCCTAGAAAAAATCAGACAATGGAAAGAGATGGATATCACTCGTTTTGACGTGATAAAAATGGCTACAAAATTCTGCTTACTCAAATACCCTTGTAGCTAGATGGTAAGTGGCTATTATTACTGCTGTCTCTTCTCCGCATTTTTGAAACTGAGCTCAATAGCGATCGAAGTGTGAAAAGGATAGGGAGGGGTTATAGGCCAACTTGTGGGTGCTCGGAAACTTTTCAGGGATTGCAAATTTTCAGGACGTGAAACTCCTAATGAATTAAGATTAAAAAAATCTTTCGACGTCCTTGTCCACCTTGTTACTTGGTAGCTAAGAAAACAAGCAAGATAGTTTACCAGTTGTTATTTTGCAATGAAGCAAAGCAGAGGATCGCAGCATGCTCGATCGTCTCAGGACTTTCAATCAACGATCAACACCTGTCGGCTGGAAAGAGGCCTTCCCCCACGAAAAATATGCAATAATAGAGGAATGCAACCAGGCAAGCGTAACAATCACAATAACAAAAATTTCATGCAATCTTGAAAGAGAGAAAGGCAGGGAGGAAGGAAAGGACAATCGAACACTCAACACAGCGAGATGATTTGTGAAGGCTCAGAGAACGTGCACGTGATAAAGGTGTTTTGCATGCAATCTCAAAAATGACGCTTTAAAGATGGGCCGAAGACTGACTGTTGTTTGTACACAGAATGTTCTTTGTACATTGTTTGTACACAGACAGTTGTCGTCGTTAATGAACGCAAAGCCGCTCACTCATGCTGCTATTTGGAGACAAATGTTTCACACTGCCTTCACGCTTCAACGGGACTCGATAAGTCGTTTCACACATCATTTTGAAAAAATAACATCAAAAACTATCCTCCAGAGTTTTTAGATTCCGCATATGAATTGACTGACGAGATTCGCGTAGAACAGAGCAGTCGACGATTGAATCAGAAGCAGTAAGGTTTTTCATCAAAGCATGAAAAAGATATCAAGAGTTAGAGAACGAACTGGAGTTAATGACGTTGTAATGAAAATGAAGATGGGTAAAGGGGTCTTGGTAAGGAATCTATCGGGCAGAACCAATAGGAGGTAGTTTATTAGAGTAAAAAGAACATAACTGCGCAAAAGAAACGTAATCGAAGAATGCAGAGGAGAAACTGGATTGATGAGGTTACAAATACAACTGGATTATGATGGTCACGGGGGGTTTATTGAAGAAAATTTTAGAGAGGCACTCGGGACACCGTAAACTGAGTCATTCCCGAAAACGGTAATAGCTAAAATTTAAAGCAAACTCTGGCTTGAAAATATACGAAGCGTGGATCTCCAAAGGATAAAATAAAGCAAAAATGGTAAAGAGGCAGCCAGACAGCAGTAGGCACTAACTCGCAAACTGCACATCTGACGTCATTTCAGCGGGTCACGGACCTTGGTTTCAGCCAGGTTAGTCCTTGGAACGCTGAGTTAGCCGACTGAGTCTATAAATAAAAAAAACATATCGGTGCAGAAGAAAAACTAAGCAAGGAAGTAAATAAAATAGCACGGAAACTGCGGTGGATGCGTGGCTTGCAATGCTCGGCTGATGAGCGCGAGTTGGTGTGCGCAGTTCCTGTCGCACTGGCCGCATTCAGATAGAATAGGTAGGCAGAAACACCCGGGTAGTGAGATTTCGGCGTTGCCCACTAAATCACGGGTGGTCTCTGCTGGAGCGTAGCGCATATTACATGAACTCAGGATACACAGAAATTGACTTTTATTGCAAGAGCATTTCTGGCCAAACTTTGGGTGCCTCCATTATCGTTATAATGTAACATTTTCTAGGTCCGCCAGAGCATAAAAAAAGGCAGTGCATGTACCGTTAAAAATCACGCTTCAATAAAGAGCAACTTTCTATTCCTCGCACGATAAGAACAATAGGTGTCACGAGCAACTCGCAGATCAGAGTAAAATCAGGGCCGACTAACCAGAAACTCCGGGAGAGGTACGAGGCTGAAGGCGCTAGTGTAATGACGCTAGCGGTTGTCATGATAAGCATGCTTGAAGTGGGCGCGCACTGGACTGTCTTTGTTGCTTCCAAGAGATCAACGGGAAGGACCGGAGGACAGCAGCCGAGGATATCGCGCTATATGAAGCCGTTAAGAGAGCGTCAGGGAAAACGGTGCGCTGAAGAGTACGCTGTAGTACGCTGAAGAGGCGTGTAAAAGATATATACTAATTCTTGACTTCGAGGCGGTTGCCTACGGCTTTAAACCCCCTTGAACACAAGAATCAGCTTCTCCTTAATTACCTCTGAACTTAAACGCACCTTTCTCACAGATGCTAGTAATCTCAATGAATGGGTATTTAGGAAGCCAACAGTCACCGAAACCAATTAGCATGGGGGAGTGTTTGTATTTTTACTCTGCAGTGTTTAGCAGTGGCAAACTAATAGCTTAATTGTTTAATAAGTAAATTGATGAATAATTGAATAAATAATTGATTAGAACTCAGAAGAAAAAGAACAACATGCCAGCGATGGGACTCGAACCGACGTCATTCGAAATTCGCGTCCAGAGATCTACGAACTGAGATACGGCGGCTGCTGTCCGGCCTTTAACTTTAGGATAGTATTTATGTTACGTGTAACCTAACCTGGAGAGTATTCACCAGTGCCACCTTCGTTTGCAGGGGCAGAATTAGTGCGTCCTACGTTGCCACGACTGTCACGTGGAACGTGGTCGAACGGTGAAAGTAGGAGCTGTGTGAGGAACCTTTTATGCTACCGGTGGCTTAAAAAAAAAAAGAAAAATTCGCCCTACCTGATCACAACCGCTAGATCCTTATTGAATACATGTCATGAACTGGTGTTCTACGAATCGTGTGTCCGCAGAATTCCACAACTGTACGCTTGAAATGTTGTCCACAGTGGGTGCCCTCTAACGGGTGGTCGCTTATGTCTGAGCAGTTGCATTGATTACGCTGTTAGAAGCATACTTCCATTATATATCGTCCAGCACAGTTGTAGATGACCTACTATAACAACTTGCTTTTTATATGCGGTTATAAAATATGCGCAAGAAAAGAGAACTTAGAACAGTGAAAACATATTGCGAAGGAAAGTCGGTAGTTGGTTTTATGGTACTTAACGCCACAAAGCGACGCAGGCTATAAGGGACGCTGAATTCGAGATAGAGGTGTAGTTCGCATACTCTGTCATCACTTGGTACATGACAAGAAAATAACAGCTGTATGTCTTTTATAAAACGTTTGCGGTGCTAATGATGTTTTGTTTCAGGCTTATTTATCTCTTAGACGTAGCATTAAAGCACTTAGCCACTGCGAGACGCGTTCGCCCATGTGGGTACATTAGATTCTTGTCCTTCAGTGCAGCGCGAATCAGGATCATCAGCCTGATTACGCCTACTGCAGGAAAAAGGCCTCTCCCAGATCTCTCCAATTAACCTTGTCCGGCGCGAACTGCGGCCACCTTATTCCCGCAAAAGTGTTAACTCATCATAATCTAACTTTCTTCCGCTAGTGCTACGTTTGCGTTCTCTTGGTATCCATTACGTTATACTTAACGGCCATCGATTATCTTGCCTTTGCATTACATTCCCTGCCTGAGCCCGTTTATTCTTTTCGATTTCAACTAGAATATCATTAATCCGCGTTTGTCCCTTGACATACTCTGCCGTATTGCTGTCTCTTAATGTTACACCATCATTTTCCTTTCTATATCTCACTGCATTGCGTTCAATTTAAGTCGAACCCTTTTCGCTAGACTTCACCTTTCTGCGCGACTACCGGTAAGATAAAGCTGTTATATACTCTTTGGGAGCATGTCCTGAGCATGTTATGAATAAATTTTCACATTCCCCTGACAATATATGTTTTGGACTATTTTCCTCTTTGTTTCGACAAGCACGGCATCTAATAATGAAAATTGAGCCCATGTTCTATTTGAAGCCGCTGGAAATAAGTTCATGCACCTGTAGGTTGATAAAAAAACCATGCTTCTGTCCCCCAAATATAATCTGAATTTTCGTCGTTTTCACAGACGTCCGGTGATTAAAATTTTAGCAGTTTTGTAACAAAGCTTGGGCTAGGCGTAGAACAGGCACTACTTTCGCCATGTGCGTGGAAATGCACAGAACGAATGCCTGGTCCGTTTTCTGTAAGAATAGATTTAACAAAAAACACACGACTTATATGCCACTAAGCGGCACAGGCCGCAAGGCTTAGCGGCGGTAGCTAGCAGCTCTCCCACATCGCTGAGTCTTGATGCGATGTTTTATCGCTGGGAATTTACCCAACCTCACAAACTATCTAAAACTCCACGTCCTGCAGTTTTTTTTTGTTATTAAGCCTTAAACATATTTTACGATGTCCAGGCACAGTTCGATCTGCTTCCATGTCGCAAGAAACTCAAGCAACACATTCAGATAACCAGCGACGTTGGTTGCACGGATACGAGGCCATTGCACGGCAGCTACACACGCCACTAAAGAAGGCAACAAACAGCTCGCTTTTTATGTATACGACCGAGCGCCGACAGCGACTGTCGTTGGGGTTGGGTGTCGGCCACGCTACGCGATAATTACGTTCACGCTGCTCCAGGATCCGCCCGGCGACGAGCGAGGAGCTCATTTGCACTGCCCAGTTCATGGCTGAACGGGGCGTCGCTGGTAGCTGCGCGCTGCCTTGAAAATAAACACAAGTCCCGGTCGAAGAACACTGGTTCAGAGCGAGGCACGAAAAGCGAGAAACCGACGCCAGAGAGGAGTGAACTCTCTACAACGTGGACCCATAAACGTGTTTGATAAATGGGGGCTTCCAGTCGGGTCCTGACAACCAAGTATTTCGTTGCGGTATTGCCGACAACGGACGGCTCCAAAGGCGCTAGTTGCGGGCTCAGTCGTGCATAAGTTGGGAACGTCGGGAACTCGCGCGCAGTTCTTGGTGGCGTGGTGTTCTTTCTGCAGTTCTCGAGCTGCCTGATTCGCTAAGCGTGCAGGAGAAACCCCGAGGGGGGAAAAACGACGAAGTTTCTGCTTCTGAGTCGGGCTCCATGGTTTCAACCACGGAGATATCTTGCGCTAGCTGGAGCGCTTGACGGCGTCGCTGTTGAGGGTAACTAAGGCTGTCGCTTCTGCACTGTGGGTAGGAAAGTCTAACGAGGGAAACGTGAATGACGCATTCCGCGTCGGTGACCTAAAGCGACGGCAGCAACAATAAGGATAGATGTGGATAGATGCTGTAGGGAAGATAGTGATTCTGCATTAGTAAAAAACAATTTTTTTTATGTAGCCATATTGTGCCCTTGTTAATCTGCTTATTAACTAAACCGCAATATCTTCATACAAATGTTGTTTGCTTTTGAAGCATCTCTGCTTATATTTCGTTGAGTTAAAAGGTGAACCGGGCATAGGAGGTAATTTATGCTACCCTCTCTTAAAAAAAAGGCTGTAAATTGAACAGCAGAAAGAGGCGAACAGAATTTTATTGACAGTTCGTTTGGGCAACATTTCGAGCAAGCACAAATACTTCTTGCTTTGACAATGAAAGTAGTAAATAAACAAATAGTAACGATTAGCGTAGCCATGGAGAAATTTGACTTGTACACAAGAAAGCGCGAGATACGCGTATTGGTAATCTGTCTCGATCTCTTGCCTGTGTTTGAGGGAAAGACTTTTGCTAAGGGCCGCCCTACAGGAGTGGAGGAGTATTTGTTTTGGCAGCATCCGGCCAGCATACCTCTATTGTGCGTCATTTTGCGGTCGCGCAACGGTAATTTACGGTATTACAGTTATTGCAGGTAGTCTCCTGCGACCATGGACCCACTAGTCTTTGCAGTTCCCATTGGATGTCAGGTTTCTTTTTTTCACTCTCCGTACCATGAAAGAACATGGAGCGGAAGGCGTAGCTACTAGTGCAGTGTTTCAAAAGCGTGCAAAATGGCAAGGATTGGATGACAACAATTATCCCCAAAATGTATGATGTCTGCGCAAAATAGCATGCCTGCCTTCTTCCAGTTCTTTCAAGACCCGCGCTATTACACAACTAGTAGGCTTGTCTCCCGAATACATACGCAGTGGTCCTATCGCCTTGTAATTTCTCCCCAGACTCGGACTCATAATTAGCCATCCTTGCGTCCGCACGACTTTAACGCTTGCTTTTCCTTGTTGAGCCTGCGTACTCTCCCATAGCTTCGATATACTGGTGACCTGTAGCAGTAACGACTCGCGTGCCCTAGACTGGCATATTGCTCTACAAATCTCGACTAGCACCCAGTTGCTTAAGGATGGGATCAGTGGCTTCTGAAGAGTGCATAGCTGGGTTTGCATTGTTACTTGATCTTCAGATTCACGATGCACCTGTGCCCAAGCTAACATCTGTTCAATACAGCCTCGTGGTGTGTGCATTAGTTTGCTTAAGTGAGCTATGTAGTGATGTACGGTCTTTACATTGTAGAGATTTTTTTCGTTCATTAAGTGACCATCGTCAGGGAAATGTTTGCAGTAAAAAGAAACGCAAATTGACGTTACCTTACAATCATAGGGTAAGCCTATATTTGCCATGTAATTTGTGGCATACTTGAGAGCCACATTGGGTAGCGTATCCGAGCCTTCGGGCTGAGGAAAGATGGAACCTAAAGTTTGGAAAAACAAAAACAAGCGGGTTTGATGGCACTTTGACGAAACTTATATACATAATGAATTAAGAGCAAAGAGGAAAAAATTAAGCGCTCATGCGTCGAGCGACTGGATGAGCCTTGTCGCGAGGGTCGAGAGCGTCCTTTCTCACTCAGCACGCTCTTTAAATCTCGCAAGGTTCCGCCCCTTCATCAGGGGGTGGCCAATCCAGCACGAGCCACATTTCTCTAAGATGGGAAAGTTGCGCAGCACTGTGGCAAGCAGAGTCACTCGTTACAGAGTCGACCCGTGAGAACGGGCGAGATGAAATCGCAAGTCCGCTGCTATTTCCCACAGAGGTGCAAGCGTTGGGCAATTGCGGCTCCCTGTCTCCGAGAAACACATGCGAAGCTTGCGGCGCCCCGGGCCTCAACTGCGGCGAGCTCTCTATGCTGCGGCTGGCTTCTGTCCGACACAGCTTATTACATGACGGCGCCGTTCCTTTTATTCCCCCGTCGTCTGTCCGTCGTCGGTCGCTGCCCACAGGCGCCCTTTACCGGGAAGCAGTCAAAGGGAAGGTCATCCCCGCCGAGCAAAGTGTGAGAAAAATTCCGCAGGCTCTTTCCCAGCGAGGCACCCTAATAAGGGGTCGTCGGCCGCTTGAAGCCGTCGAAGTTGCCGCTGTTTTCGCCGCCAGCGTGGTCATCTCGGTCGAGGGAGCCTGCGCCTTAATGCACTTTGGCTGCAGTGCATCCCGTTCATAACGCTGCTCACTTTGACACTATTGCCTCCTTAGTTTTTGGTTCTGAATCTCTCCTGCTAAAGTGCTTAAGACAACGGTCCACATCACGCGGCTATATCACAAAGTTGCACTCCATGAATATCTCACATGTCTTGGGATATGACCCAAAATGTCACAAGACCTCACTTCTGGCCATGCTTGCTTTACTGAATCCAAGCGCTGCGCCTATGACAATATCCTAATTCTGAGGTGAGCATTAGAAGGAAAACGTGGTTAAATGACTCGTTGGCGTTTTGGGTTCGCCCCATGCAGACACGGCTTGAGAGGATCATGTTGTGCTATATGCTGGGAAACAGCTTTTTTTGCCTACAAGAGCTCATTTTAGAGAATGTTTCATCACGAAAGACCCGTTCGTTATCTGGCTCTCGTACGCACTCCAATTTTCGTGGTCTTTCGAACACAGAATTTGACAGGCGCCGCTGTCGGTAGCAAAAATGTGAATATACATAAACAAAGCAGCTTTAAGCATGCGTTCTAAGTTTCCAGCCGAAAGAAAATAAAACTTTCAAGATATTTGCACAAGAGTGAGAAAATCGCGCGCCTCACACCCTAGTGAGGTAAGAACGTGGAGCAAATCTTCTGTTACGGAATCAGGTGAGCATGGAGAATTTAAAGTTATTCTTTCCACATAAATTCTTTCAGTGGGAATGCGAGAGCGCAGTTCTGATGAAATCGAGCACGTCCATTTGACACTCGGCTGCGAAAACCAGGCTGATCCGCTTCTTCTACAAGAGGTACAAGCATTTCTGTCACTTAATTTTTGTTTAGGAGCATTTCGGCACTCGAGACTGACTGATAGAAGTCAAAAATCAAATTTCTCTCAACTTTTAGCCCATAATGTGTACCTATAATCAAGAAAAAGGCATAAGACGAGCATAAAACGCACAATAATTACTGCCGGTGTCTACTAAAGTGACAGAGCTGATACGAAGGAAGCAGAGACGAAATTCCTTCGAATACACTGGTTGAGTATTCAGGCGGTAGCTGCCGCGGTGACTCAGTGGTTATGGAGCTCGACTGCTGACCCGAAATATGCGGGTTTGATTCCGTCCGGTCGCATTTCGATGGAGGCGAAATGCCAGAGGCCCTACTGTGCGATATCAGTGTACGGTAAAGAACCCCAGGTGGTCGAAATTATCCGGAGCCCTCCACTACGACATCTATCATAGCCTGAGTCGCTTTTGGACGTTAAACGCCATAACCCTGTTCAGGCGTCATACACTGGGGAGGCTAGTACGTTGCAGAGCGTTCCGGAGATAACTAATACAGAAGGCATCGTTGCATTCAGATGTAGAGCCCTCATTTTTGGAACCAGCGATCGCCTACACAGTTTGTAATACACGATGAATGAAAATTACGTGTCGAAGAGTTGTTAAAAAACAAGGTTGGAGGGCTCTAAATTCCACGTTGCGGGTAAGTAAACACTTAATTCCCCACAAGCTCTGTGGTATGCCTGTCTATATTCTCCTAGTGTCGCAGTTTGGCAAGCTGTATGCCTTGCTGATTATATGTGCCAGAGTTAATTGGAGATCCATAGAAGAAATCTCCAGCTGCTATACGCAGCCGGCCGACGAAGACAATTCCTGCTCTCTTGTGGTAGTAGTGTTGTATTTTGCACTGCCCAAGCGCGGCCGGAGCGAAACTCGAGCTCTGTATAGACAGCAACAATATTACTGTGCGGCTCTGTTAAACACGGCTGACCGTCCCTACAGCGTGGTCAAGGGACACTCGCTGAAGGTGGTTCTTGAGGCAATAGCTGGAACAAATAAAGATGCCAAGCGACAGGGAATTTTTGTTCCCTTGTTTTTCCTGCGCTCTAACCCTTCTCTTTACATTCTGGACTAGGTGAGTCCGCGTGTCTTTCATGAAAGCCGGCCGTCTATCTCGTCCAGACATGTTCCATTCCCTTGTGCGCACATTTCCTTCTCCAAAGAACTGTGGGGCTGATATCCTTCGAAATGAAACCTCTCAGTAGAGTCCAAAGTCCGACGTCAGCTCCAGTCTACAAACAAGGTGCCAAAAAAACTTTCCTATGATACTAGTTGAGGAAGAGAGAGAGAGAGAAAAACAGAATCAACATTACTAAGAAACTGGACTTGAGCGTTGCTTGACCAGTAGGCGGGTGGGGTCGTGATTTCAGAACTCCACTGGTCCGAGCTGCTTCAGGAGCCTGGTCGAAGTGCTTTAGCTGATCTTCCAAGGATACGCTAGTCAACTGAGCCTCCCACTTGTCGTAAGACTCATGTGTCGGCTTTAAAGGCTTGTCAGCAGACCCCAACGAGATGTAAAGAAAAGTGTGGGACTTGCGTCACACCATGTGCTGGCGTCAAGGTATTGAGTAGGGTACATTTTGCTGCATTTATGTAGGCTTAGAAATTATCGAAAAGCGTAAACTACTGCTCCAATTCAGTCCTTTCTTCTTCATTACTAGAGAATCAAAAACTCTTCTTAGAGATACTTACTGCTTACGCTTATTAGGACTTCGGCTGCTGATTTTTATTTTTTAGCTTTAATCTTACGACACCACTCTTTGGGTTCACTCCTGCGTCCCTCGGCCCCCTTTAACGCAACCCTCTTTTACCGAAACTGCCAAGCCAGCACCAAGATGTAATATAGATACACCAGAAACTCAGCAGAGACAAACTAGAGCGTTGTCCTTGTGGCTCGAAAGCTCGGGCGCGAAGTGAAGAGAATATTTGACACATATCGAGGCTAGAAGCAAACTACTGTGGAGTGGGGTGAAGTGCGCATGGCCTAGCGCGTTTTCTTCTTCGTCCGACCGCTTTTTTAGGAGCAGCCAAAGGAGGGAACTACATGGTTTCTTGCCTAGAATGGAAATCGAAAGTTCGAGAGCGCCGGCGACGCAGGCGGTGCAATTTTGATCATCGTCGCCGCATCTTCTCTTCGTTGCGTTGGCGATGGCAGCTCTATAGTTATATGATTCTTTTTATCTTCCTTTCTTTGCATCTTACTGTCATGATCCCGTTTTCGGTTAACTTCTGCGTATGACGTTATTGTTATGAAACCCAATCAAAAGTACTCTTTCATCTTGCTGAGCACCCTGAATATGCTGTTCGTGCGCGATCAGTGATCAGTGAGGAAAATCTGGAGCAAAACAATCACAAAAATACTCTAATTCATTTTTTCTAAGAGAATATTTTACGGCTAATTTGTCTGTACCTTTCAACACACCTAAATGCCGATTGGTTTAAGACTGAACAAAACAGAGACACACTGACAGGCAGAAAGTAAGCCTTCATGACAGCGAAAATTAGAGTAAGCCGTAACTGTTGTCTCGTGTGAACAAAACCCTGAGTTTTAGTGCTCAGTGCTTCGCGATGCCACCTTCTTTGTGGGTTTGTTCTTCTGCAGGGGCCCATTCACTCAACCCCGTACTGCTCGCTCTGCGCGATGGAGCCTTTGCTAGCACCTGCTCCAATCTTCACTCGATTCGCTCCAAATGCGAAACAAAGCCGTGGGCACTACAAGCGGGGCAGAAGAATCAGCACTAAGCTAGCGTTTGGGCTTTATGCGGAGTATCGAACGGTAAAAATGGTAGGAAATTGCTGTGTCATTGCACGCAAAAGCACTGGCGCTGATCACGCTAATGGAAGCCTTGCTCAGAAGATAAAAGCCTTCTTTTTCTGGCACGTCATTTCCCTAGGGGCCGGTTCCCTCTAATGGGCCAATTCCGATAAGGAGCGTCTTCGGAGGCCCCGCTGGGCGCTTTCCGAAAAAACTCTCTGATGACAATCTAATGCTTCTGCTTTTACCGTAATGCATAATCACGCTGGTAGTTAGGTTCTCGGTTTTCAGAGAGAGTGTAATGGTATTTCGCAGTGTGGTAGAGAATGCTATTCAGTAATAACTGCTTTTGACAAATTAAAGAGAGTGCTACAACGCCGTAAAACTACAGAAACAAATAGGTGCGAAAAGTTTTATCCGGAAGTTATAAACACTTGTGACATTACAAATACCCAGATAAGATATTATATCCGGGGCGCACATTGCTAGAGGCGTTCAGTGTAGCCCAAGTATGTTGCCTGCTTTTGTAAGCAGAGAGACATTCCTTATGATTAAGAGCCCATTAAAAATTACAATATTGGGTACCGGAAACACGGAACTTTGCTGTTCATCGATACTGGGCAAGCATTTATAAGGCTGTCACACATAACACAATCGTTCCAGATGATCTCTTTAATTTCAGTACTTCACCCGACTGGCAACACAACTTCGAGTAGTTCTTTATGCCGGTGCTTTAACTTTAAGGATAATTATAATTGGTTTTTGGGGAAAGGAAATGGCGCAGTATCTGTCTCATATAACGTTGGACACCTGAACCGCGCCGTAAGGGAAGGGATAAGGAGGGAGTGAAAGAAGAAAGGAAGACTGAGGTGCCGTAGTGGAGGGCTCCGGAATAATTTCGACCACCTGGGGATCTTTAACGTGCACTGACATCGCACAGTACACGGGTGCCTTAGCGTTTTTCCTCCACAAAAACGCAGCCGCCGCGGTCGGGTTCGAGCCCGGGAACTCCGGATCAGTAGTCGAGCGCCCTAACCACTGAGCCACCGCGGCGGGCTTTAAGGAACCGTGCTCATGAGTAAATGCCAGAATGAAGACAGGATGCATAGGCGCACATCGAGTTCGTACACAGTTGAATTACAAAGACGCTGTAACCTGACATAATAACAATAATTCAAGCGATGGTGTTTTGTCTTCATATCTTTGTCGAATTAAAATTAACCATCCGCTGCCGTCTCTCCAGATAGAAACATGAAGATGGGAACCGTGCAGATGACGCGTTTAACGCAACCTCCACATAGGGTTTACTGGTAGTCGGCATTTATTCGCCTTATTTCCTCTCCCGGCATTTAAACAATTTCTCTTCTTGCTTTCGACTGGTTGATTCGCTCAAGTAAGCTTTAGCAATGTTCTCTGCAGGATGCAACCCAGCCAAAATAGAAAGAGAGCCAGCTGCTGGTATCATTAGTCAATAATAAACACCTCCGTGCTTGTCTCCAGGATAAAAAGCGGGCAGCGTCTATCTATAACGGAAGAGAAACCACACAAGCTGGGAAAGAAGCTATCATCAGCCGCGGAAGCAAGAAATAGCTCGCACGTACCAAGCAGCGCAGCGAGGCTGCATCAGCAAAGTTTGTTTGCTGACCGAACACGAGCGCATATGTACACAGTCCATCATCGAAGGCCGCCGTAGTGTACACATACAGGTTCGGAAGGAGGAAGCGCGCTTGTGTTTTCGCCACCGATCAGGCCTGCCGCTGCATTAGTCCGCGCCGTGGGCAGCGTTCGCCTGATGCGCCGCCAACGCACGAAAACGGTAAAACAAGGCTGCCTGCAGGCTCTGGTCAAGCGACGCTCTGTGCCTGTACGAGCAGCAGCAAGAAGTGGCGCTCTTGGGTCTGCTGCTCAGTAGCTATGGCCTTGAATGGGGACGCAAGGAAGAACACGATTCACGAACACTGCTATTTATGGAGTCGCAATAGAGATCAATAAAAAAACGGCCCTGACTGGCTGGCATGGAAAAAAAGAAAGCCTGGAGAGCGTCAAAGAAGGCGCCAAGTGCAGCGCTAGATGGGCTCTAAACCGAGACTTAATATAATGTTACGACATACATGAAGGAAGCTAACAACCACGGAAACCAACAAGCATAGGGGATGTTTTTTTTTAATTTGTAGTTTGCATCAATGGCAGATTAATAAAAGCAGAAAAAAAAACAACCGCATGTCGCCGGTGCGACCTGAACCCATGACCTCCGAATTTCGGTCCCGGTGCTTTATCAACTGAGCTATGGCAAAGGCAGGACATCTGCTTTCGGGGGTATTTATGTGTAGTGTAACAGAAACTTGAGTATAAAACTGTTACCAGTATACGATTGTACGAGTACACAAGTGTTACATGTGTTATACAAGTGTTACGAGCATCGCGGTGGTTAGGCATACACGTGAAATTTTCAGCATCTTTTAGTCTCTCGTCGACCGAGCGCACAAAGCCGTAGGGATTGGCGTTGACATGACGTCTAACCGTGCCAGAGACACCATTTTGGGTAGGCTGTCTTACTTTTGGCTTTATGATATGAACTTCATGAATGGCGGCTCTTGGGACGCTGTAAGAACTTATTGAGCTTAATGAGCTCAGCACTGATAATCGAGTTCATGACTTGGACTGAAATAGGCGCCGCGGAGCATTGGCCGCTGGGTCCGAGACTTTGCTATACAGTGGCTGCCATGCTCCGGCTATCGTCAGCCGTTGCAAACACACCGTGAAGAACATCCTAGTACAGTGCAGAAAATATGATCGGTGAGAACTCAAGCTTTGCATTTAAGATTATGACGCGACAGCGTTAAGGAGTCCCGTCAGTAGTTCCTCATGTCCATGAAGACAGGGGCATTGTTTCCTCTTTCACAATCACAATAATTGCGTGAATGACCACACGGCATTCATGAAAAGCCCCGCTTTAGCCAGGCCGCATGATCGTGCCTGTGTGCCGTGCGGGCCTGAGTTGAAACTCAAGGGCATTTTCAGCGCATTCCTTTAGTTATTAAAATTACTTGTTAAGAGAATGAGTCATGTTGCAACCTTGTAAACACCAGTTTTCTAATGTTTTAATTACTCTTCAAATCCACCGGTTTAACCTTGGCATCAGTCTGAGGCAACACAGGTCGTGTTAAATATAACTTATAGTTAAATAAGGCTTATTGCAATCCTCTCCAAAACCATGCTAACGTGAATACTTGCAGGCAGGTGGGAATATGGTGATACCAAGGCACTATTTTTAGTGGCACGACTTCACTCGGTCAAATCGGCGCCCCGGTTTGTGTGAAACTTGACCTTGAGTTTGATTTTGGGGAAACCATAAGCAAATGTATAAATAAATGAATATTGCCGCGACTTGGATTTGAACCCGCGGCAGCACGAACACATCAGCTTCGTTGGCCACTACACGAAAGCGGCACGCTATCGCCGCAGCCCATCTCGCCTTGTGATAAGCGCAAAACGCTCTCACGCTGTGCATTGCATATTGTCACATTGCTGACATTCTTCCGGCGCCACCTGGTGGCCGAACTTGTCTCCCAGCGTGTGGCCGAACCTCTTCTTTCTCTCGAATGTGCGCGGCTGTTCGGCAAGCCTCGCCGGAGTAAACGGTTGCGCTTACCGCGTCCCCTACGTTTGTCGGCGACGATATCGTCTTGTTCCTAAAATAATGCTACTTTACAACTAATATTCGCGCTTCGAGCTATGTGGCAGTAGTGACACAGAGGTGTGCGCTGCATGCGTTGGCGTGGACAACGTTGTGGCAGACACAAGGCGCTAGAGAAATACGCGTTGTCGTTGACGACATTGCTGCAGAAACACGACACTGGAGCATAGGCCGCCGGCGTATTTGAGGTAAATTGGCACTGAAGAAGAAAGAGTTGAAGACGCGCATATCTGGCTCCCTGGGTCAGTCGACACCTCAACTGCGCTTTCATATATATGGCGGTGATGACCACCTGAAAAAAAAAATAAACTGTACCTCTGCACAAAATTTCGTTCTTCACAATGCTAAACTGCCAGCCATTGATTTTGCTGCAAGATGCGTTGCTCGAAGCAACACCAGTTTGCGTTCTGCAGAAAACGTGTCAGCTTCACAACCGCCAGTTCTCGAAGCTCCAACTGGATTGCGAAGTTAAGCATTCAAGCGGCAGAGAGGAATATAAATATCCGAAAAAGTTTGTAATGCAAACTGAACAGAAGAGAAAACAAAGCAGCCGTTAAAACGAGCGCAAGAACAGCTTATATGAAGCTGTGCTAAGAGCTTCACACGTGAAGTGCGCAGGCAGCGGAAGCCGACTATTACGGCTCATGCGATCCCTTTTCGGGAAGCAGAATGGTTTTCATTGCAAGTTTTTGGGGCGAGCAGTAGCTTTACTCTGTGAAACATGGCTTTGGAGCCGAAGGATGCAGAAAAAAGAAAGGAGTGAGCACCATTATACAAAATAAAGATAACTTAAGTCCAGAGCCACCACAGAAAAGCCACGTGATGCGAAAGCACATGCGTCCTTATTTTTCTTGGTAAAATAGGTGTCACTCTTTAACGACTTGCAATCTGCATTCGCTTGGGTGCCTTCTCTGTGGAACAGCAGAGGCAGGTACTTTTGCTGTGCGGAGTTCGGCATTGCGGGATTCCGAGCATACTTGCCGCCAGGTCCCCAGTTTCATTACGGCGTCTCCAGTACGCGCTCGTTTCAAGAACCACGCACAAGCGGCGAGGATTAACATTTCTCGCCCGAGGAAAGTTAAGGGGCGAGAGAAAACGCTCAGAGGCACTCCTCGGGCAGGCCCCAGAAATGTGGGCTCTGGTGGCTTGCTCGAGAGTCGAAACTATAGCGAAGAAGAAATTCAGGCCAAGACACGAAATCCTGAAGTGAATGGCCCAGAAACTGCGCCAGGTAATGGCGACTTGAGAGGGAGCCATTATGTTACAAGATATACGTGAACGCAAAAATATGCAAATAATGAAATTATGCACAATTAAGATGACGCTGTAAAAAGCTGCTAGATGTTTACCTTCTGCTAGGCTGCCAGGATGAGTTTTCCACAGTGAACTTTCTTCCGTCTGCGTGTGACACTCCTTCTGACAGTGGGGAAACCCATTGAGGTAAATAGTTGCCGACGTTCCAACCTGAAAAGAATGCCTTGCGCGAATTTAGGTTCGCTATGAAAATGGAAGTTAGGAAAACGATGCCAGGCAAGCTTCAACTTCGGCAAATAAAACTTCGCACATCTTTTTGAGGATGTGGAAAGCAACCTGACGGGAAAATTAAAATATTATAGGGCGACATCTGTGCAGAACTATAAAGCATGTCGAAGATTTCAGCGTTTTTCTGGCCCATGTTTGTCGATTTTCGTCTATAAATATTGGTGAAAAATGCCTCTGATTTAATACTGCAGCAGTCTTGCTAAGCTTTCTGCTCTCTTTTCAAGCAGATCATGTTAAATGAAGAAATAGTCAGAACTAGTCGCGACAGACAAACTGCCGCACGTATGCTCAGGGCCAGGTGGCGAGGTGAGAGGCAGTCGTTTGATCTTTAATTGTTCTCGTTTTACGAATGCAGCCTAATGTATTCCCATGATGTCTAACGCTACGTAGGTTTAGGCGATTATACGCGCTCTTCAGTTCAAAATGCAGTTTTAACACATATCAGAGAATTTTAGGAGAAAATTGCAGAAGTTTCTTGGATGCACACTTTCCTTCTATTTCCTGTTTGTCTCTAAATAAATTTCAGTGATGAAATAAATTGCACAAAAATGAGATTTATTTCTGCATGTGTCTGTGATATCGTTAGATATTCAGTGTTCGCTTGAGAAAGATAGGTTCTAGCACAAGTCTAAGGTTCGACGGAATCAAGTCTGGTTGGGTAGTATATTCAAGTTACGACGGAAAACAGGAACCCCGACCTAGTTTTCTTTTTCAGAAAAGGTTAAGACGTTTCAGTTTCCATAGGGAAGCCTTGTCCAGTCTACTGAGCAATGTTCGACAAGATTCCCGTAAGGAAAGAGAAACGTCTTTGCCTTTTCTGAAGGCTGACGTTCCTGTTTTTCTTTTAGACTTCTTCAAAATTTTTTAGCTTTTATGAAGTAAACAATATTTTAGCTCAGACGAGGGAGCGCGAACTATGCGCCTTAGTTTGGCACCTAGAACACGTGCAAGTTGCTTTAAATTTTTGGCTCCTAATGTGTAGTGTACTCAAAATTCTGTCCGTGCAGCTTTAGTTCAACACATTCGCCTTTTATGATTCTGGCATCCCGCACAATTATTTTAATTGCTGCTCTTACTGTAAAAGCAAATAAATGCCCCAGAAACGTGCTTATAGAACCCAATTTCTGTTCACTGGTCGTTACACGTCTCAATGACAGCAAACCACTTCTCTTTTTGAGATGAATGTTTCTTATACGGTGAAGTTTAACACCAAGTTATCTTTACCTGTTCAGCTAGGTAGTCCAAATGCTCGTGCCAAACGTTTCAATTACTATATTTCGTGTGTCAGCTCGATGCGCGGATATTTAGCTACGTGAGAAGAGAAGGAAATGAGGCGTAAAAGCGACCACTTACATTGACGACGTGGTGATCTTTTAAAAAACGGCCCTCCAGCGAATTTATTCCACTGCACATACCATCTGCTTTTGTGCCTTGCAAAATGATCGAGTCGTTAAGAAGCTTGGACACACTTGGTTTCATATGCAGGCGGATTCACGTTGTGTTGAAACACTACGGAAGTGAAATACATCGAACGCACAAGTATTTTTACACGCAACAGGGATGTCATCATTGTGCTTGGCTTTCTCTGAGTACGGTCTTGGAAATCTGAAAACTTAATTTTTAACAAAACTTGAACTCAATTTGAGCAAAAATTGAACTCATGCACCACAGCAGCATGCGAAAAGAGGACAGCTTTCTTAATATGAGGTGTCCTTTCTTAATGACGTGGCTACAACAAGCGCATAGACAACCTACCGGCTGAACCTAAACTAATTATGAATAAATACTTGACTACAGCGCACAAGTGGGCCGAAAAAGGCAAGAAAAAGACGCAAACACACAGCGCCTGTGTTTGCATCCTTTTGTGGTCTTCTCCGTATTTCTGCTAGGCTGTAGTGTTACGTATGCACAACCAACAAGCCATTAGCCATTACGTATGATTAAATGTCTGCAGATGATGAAATTAAGTACCCTGTCCAGAGAGTTTGGAGACCATGCAGGTAAATTTTCCAGTGCCTTTTATATGCTGTTGCTTTGACTGCAAAGAACATTTATTTCTCAAATATAGTAAGTACACATGCGGTACGAGTTTAGATACATCGCTCTTTTGTTTGTTATGCGACATTGCGCTCTGACATCGTTTTCCCTGACTACCAGACGGCAGCACACTCAACTTGGTTGATTTATTGTTCAAAGGTCGTTGTTTGGGAATTGGCAGAGTCAGCTTAAATTCAGGCGTCCCAAACAAACTGAGGTAGCTGGCCTCCTACCGCGACTGACCTGACGAGAGCGGGCTCTGTGCGCCCGACGGGAGAAGACTTATGGTCCTGCGGTCGAAATCATTAGGCTTTACGGGAAGTCACTGTTCGACGCTCCTGTTTAGTCTCCCCATTTCCTTCTCCCTCTTCGCAAAGCTCGTAAGCGCAGCGCCCTCTATCCCTTCTCTCTGACCAGTCTGCTCAGGATTGCTCACCGGCTTGTGCTCCGTGGTCTGAATCGCGATTGCAAACCGCTTGACCAATCTATCAATGGCAGTTGGGCTACTGCGAGGCACAACAGGGCGTGGGCTTCGGACAACTTCGGGCTCACTTTGCAGTCGAGCGTCGCCCGGTCAGTTCATTGAGCGCCGTGTTCTGAATCGTGGAAAAGCGCGCTAAACTTGTGCGAATACGAAAATAAAAATAAAAAGCGGAGTATACGAGCAATGGGGACTACACACATCCTTAATACAGCAGAAATTTTAAAGAGGGTAAATGCATAAAAAATAAAAAAACGAGAAAAATAAAAGGAAGTTTCGGGTCAACAGATCTGTGCAATTGAATAAATTGAAAGCGTGACCAGGTTATAAGAGGTCCAGTACTGAGGCGTTGTTTTCTGAAACGTCTGCAAGCTTCACTGATTTTTAGCCCATAGTAAACAAGTGAAAGTACATTTCGACTTTTCGTCCTTCTGCAACTCGAGCACTTTCATATATTTCTTCCTCTGTCGACACCAATACGTCAAGCAAGCATGGTGGCAGACGAGTCAAAGAAGGTATAGAGGAATTTTAAGAGGCTACTTTGCTCCTTCCCAAAAGATTTAGACCATGTACAAGGGATTCAAAAAGCGCGGAAATGTCTTCCCAAGTGCGTACCAGTTACCTCCGATGCTCTGTACCACGCACTAGGTCGAGCGTAAAAACGGGCGTAGCTCTAACTGGCGGCAAAGAAGTTATTGGCCGTAATCGTTACCGGCAGATATCTTGCATCTTTTGTGCGCACAGGTTCAACCAATGAACGTTTTTTCTACCAAGCCCGCGCCTCCTTGGATTTCGCCTGTCGCACTCACTGCTTGGCTAATGCTATCAATAAAATGGCAATATTGGCTAGTTGGCATGAATTCGCCTTCGGAAATGGCGAACAAACATGGATAAACAAAGAGAGGAAAACTATGAACGAACGCCACTCTCGAATGAGGAAGCCCACTCGACCACTCGAACGAGATTTATAATCTTGTTGTTTCTAATAAATGTTTCTCATCTCTCTCCATCTCTCTCTCTCTCTCCGTTACTCTTTGCGTATACTTTCACTACTTTAGAAGATGCACAATTTGCACTTCTTTTCTGTCTCACTCAACGCTGTTGTTGAAACTATGCTTAGTACTGCTTCCACTGTGACAGTGTTACGAGAGATTTTTTTCAAGATTATCCTCGTCATCTTTGTAGCTTGTTTTTACCGAAAACTGTCGGCTTGACACGCTGGCAAGCGAGACGCTTATACAAGTCGGCGTGAAATTCACGATTCCGTGACTGTACCCTGTACTCTGAGGGAAGAAAACAGGCGTAGAGCAAGTCTTGCCAAGATTGGAGTTTCACAGCTTCTGCGTTCCCCTGATGGGAATTGAGCATGCTATCGCTGGCGGCTCACAAACCATTGAAAAATAATGCCGCCCTTACAACCGTTTCACAAGACAGAGGATTCCCAAAGTGGAACAGCAGCACGTTCAAAGCGGAACAACGGTAAGATTCAACCCCACGGTCTCAGCTTGCGGCGATTGAAGACCCCTGAGGTGGAAACCACTTTTGTGTGCGAAATTATGTGTTAACGAAGAAAAACTATGCTCATACGGGCCATCACTTCCTCCTGGAAGTTCAGACGATCCTGTACACCTCCGCCTTGCAGGCCGCGCACGACGACCCTATATGAAGACATCTGAGGTCGGTATGAAGCGACCTACAAGTTTTGCATCCGGGCATCTTCACCTTGTGACATCATCTGCAACACCATTAGAGCAAGTGGGCATTGATCTCCTGGGCCCGTTTCTGAAATCATGTAATGGGAACCGCTGTATAATCTTGGCTTTGGTTACCTTACTTCGTATTGCAAAACGGCAGCCCTACCGTCGGCTACAGCGTGTCATGTGCCCTGTTTTATTCTGCGATCCATAGTTCTCTGCCATGGGCCTCCAAAAGTTATCATAAGTGACCGTGGTCGGCAGTTTACTGCCGACGTCGTGGGGCAGCTACTTTGTTCCTATGTATCGCCTTACCCATTTCCAAATGAATTGGCTAACCGAGCGATGTAACGGAACGATCACTACCGTGCTGTCAATGTACGTTGAATCAAAGCACAAGAACTGGGACAGCGTCCTGCCTTTCATCACTTAAGCGTTCAGTACCGCACTCCATGAGGCTACTGGCTTGAGCCTCTTTTTAATTACTCTATGCTCGCCCCCCATACTACACTCTGGCTGGACACCATACTACCATTTTCTGCCCAGCCTCATGAAGATCACTCGAAAGTCGTGACACACTGTGTCGCCGAAGAAGCCTGGCGCCTTGCCCGCCTTCGAGTTCTCGCTTCCCACGATAAACCTACCGTGCCCACCGCCGTCGCATCACCTACAGGTCTGGTGCTTTAGTCTTGTTGTGGCTGCCTATCAGAAAGCGGGGATCTTTCCAGAAGCTGCTGGGCCCCTATGGTGGACCCCATGTTATCACTGAGGAAATTAGCGAACTCAATTACCGCTTAGCGCGCCTCACGGCAAGCGGCCTTCGTTTTTCGCAAACAAAAGTGGCTGAAGTTGCCACTGTGAAGCCTTACCATTCGCTGGGCGCTTTTTAACACCTCTTACGGGCGTCCGCTGCTTAGCGGGAAGTGTGACGCCCATGAAGAGGCGATGCCTCTTCTGCGTGATCAGCACCGCCAACTACGCATAAGGCGAAGAAAACGAGTTAGATGCGTCTCGTGCTCAGCAAGCTGACCCAGCTTGCTTCAGTCGCCCATCCTGGTCTAAATAAAGTTCTGCTCGTAACAGTGGTAAAAAGTTTCCAGGGCTAGGTTGTCGATACACTTGAAGGAAAACAGGCGTGGTAAAAAAAAAAAACACCAATTTTCTTGACGCTCCGTCTAAAATAACTGAGCTGGAGGCAGTCTCAATATTATGTGGTGATGTAATCGCTACATTCCCCATTGACGGTTCATACGCAAGAAAAAAGAGGGGAAGAAAACGCCAAGCTAAAATGGGGTCAAAATCATGCAATCGTAAAGCGGCTAAACTAGTCTATAAGGGGTTATCTAAACTATAAAGAGAACAGGATTAAGTGGCGAACAATAAAGGGGCAGAATAATGCTGAGTGTACATGTGCGAAAAGTGTGCGGTAGAAGAAATAATAAATAAAGTACTCGAGGCGAAGCTAAATTCTCGATGACAGTGCGTAGCTTGCGATATGAAGGCATCCAATGAAACGAATAAAATCGCGCGAAAGGGCAGTGGCTCACAGTAACATGCAATAACAATACAGTCGTCTTGTGTAGCCACGTGTAACGCATTTTATAAACGGAATAAAAGACACAGTCACGTCGTTCCTGCTGTTCTCAAGAAGTTGGCGTGAAAAATGATTCGATTAAGTTATAGGCAAGTAAGCTTACCTATGCTTTAGTTTATTTGGTTTGGTTTATGAGGGTTTAACGTCCCAAAGCGACGCAGGCTATGAGGGACGCCGTAGTGAAGGGCTCCGGAAATTTCGACCACCTGGGGTTCTTTTGCGTGTACTGACATCGCAAAGCACACGGGCCTCTAGAATTTCGCCTCTATCGAAATTCGACCGCCGCGGCCGGGATATGCTTTGGTTTATACCTGATGAGACGGCTTTAAAATTGTGAATTAAAAGTTATTCTCTGACTTCTCGGTCGTAGTGTGATCGAAACGCAGATTCCAAGGTGGTGGCTTTTAATTTATTGTATTAGTGACCCGAAATATTTGCATGCTTAGATAATGGTAGGTTGGGTATACTTGCATGGTTGTTAAAGCGTAATCTGAAAGATATCACAGTTTGACCTATATATTGCAGCTGACAGACGGGACATTCTAGTAGATGAATTATGTTTTTGCTGTCACGGGGGAAGTTACCTCTAATCCTTGGTCTGTAGCCTAAAGCAGAGCTAACAGCTACCTCTGACGTCGTCACATGTAGACGAATTTTACAGCAAGATTTGTTATATCGTGCACAGCCGAAAAACACTTGACAGGTTGCTTTGGAACAAGGTAAAAGAAGATCTCGCAAGTTTTTAGCACGTCGGAATACAGCTCATGGTGGTTCTTTAAAGATGCCCTTAAAAGGGCACTTTGCATATTGATATTATGATGTCTTCTTAAATACCTATTCCATTGCGGGCAGAGGCCGAGTAGGTTAAGACTAAATATGGTTGATCTTTCACGATAGGTTCTTTTGTGACTTATGACTAGCAGTCACCTGCGTCTGCATCTCTTTCACGGCGCTGTCAATTACCTTTGCCGGATACTTCTGTTTCATAAGAACGCTGCGAAGTTCTGCGCAATTCTTATAAAACGCCGATGGCTCTGCGCATAATCTTTTAAACGGACAGGCTCACTGCAGGGAATGCTAATTTTGCAATGTTTTACACGGCTGCTGCTAAATTGAAGGTACTGTTGGCAGTTAATAGGTTTCCGATAAAGGGAGGTTCCTAGTTTTTTATTGTGAAGAGACACTGTGACACCAGGAAAATTAATAGTTGAAGCTTGGCACGCTTGAAAGCTGTTAAATTCCGCAGCAAACTTAAGGAGTTCTTTTTAACCGTGGTGACAGATTATAAGAATATCATCAATAAAGTTTCAATAAAAGAACGATTTTAAAGAACGGCTTTGAATAAATTTGGTTTCTAGGCAACTCACGAAGATATTGGCATAATTGGATCCTATTTTGGTGCTGATTGAAGTTCGGCTAACCTGAACGTAATGAGTTACACTAAATTCAAACGTGTTCAGCTCGAGGTTAATTTTCAAAAGAGTGCCTAAATTGAAGCTATCGACGGATTGTTACGGCAGCGCTCATCATAGGCGGTTATTACGAACTAAACACCATTCATATGAGGTATATTTGTATAGAATGAAGCCACATCTAAGGTGACAAGACGCGCACTTGGCGGCATATTAAGGTCATTGACACTTGAAAAGAAGTGATTGATATCATTAATGAAAGAAGATAACTTAGGAGGAATATTGTTAATGAGGGAATCGACTTAACATGAAATATTTCCAGTAACCGTTCCCTAACCGAAGAAAATGGGTGCCCTGGGTTATTCGCTTTATGTATTTTCGGTAATAAGTAAAACGTAGCGGCCGCTGGATAAAGTGAAACTAGCGATTGGTGCATTTTATCTGAAATTTTTCCAGCCGTCAAGAGGCTGTCTAGCATGGCAAGGACTTTTGATTCATTTTGCGATGCAGACTCATAATCAAACCGCATATAAAAAGAGCCGTTGTCTAGTTGTCTGAGGCCCTCGCGAATCTAATAGACATATTCATAATCAGTACAGTGCCATTTCTGTCTTCCGGCTTTATAATAATTTCGGGAGATGTCGCCAATATTTTTATTGCTTTCGATAGCTTAGCGGATAAATTGTGTCTAAAAAATTAATCTTTATATGATTCTAGGATGTTGTGCTTTAGCGCTTTAATATACTTGTTCAGATATTTATTATGTTGCACGGGAGGGGTCCACTGTTACGATCAGGGCAACGCAATTTCACTGTCATTTGCAATGGGATGGTCGTGGAAATACTCCCGAAGTCTAAGATTGCGTGCAAAATTATGAAGATCTTTTAGAATAAAAATTATTTATATCAACCTGACAAGGAACAAATGTTTAGCCTACGCGAAAGAAGACTCATTTTGGCACTATAAAGAGTAACAATTGATAAATTGATGACACTGGTGGATAGAATTGGACCAAGTTTTTTAACAGGATCAGTTCACGAAGTGCAGCCACAGCCGTTTGCTGCTGGCCGCAGTGCTAGGAATAGAGCAACTTTATTGCGCTGAATTTTAAAATTTTTAACCTTAAGATCTCTGCTGTCTCTTTCCTTTCACACTCGTTCAGTACGCCGGATTCCTTTCCTTTTAGCACGCATGAGGCAATTAGCTGCCTTTCTTTGCTTCTGAACGATTTTGCTGTTGAGCTGTAATGGCCTGTGACAATACTAGTAAGATCCAGTTACGCCCTTTTAGATCCTCTTCTCATCTAGTGTAATCACGGGCAGACATTTCTGAGCTCGCTGGCTGCATAAAAATTCTTACCTTTTTGTACAATGGAAGCATCCGCGTACGCTTCAAGAGAGGAGGCATGGAGTTCGGAACGGATGCGTTTTTAGACCATTTTCCTAATCCTATGGAAGTTTCTAGACAACGTAGAGCTTACATCACCACGTAGTAAGGCTATAGGGGATCCCCGCTGCTTGTTTGTTTTTGCGGATGCCGTCGTTGCGTTATTGATGCCTTGTTGACAGAGCACTCTTGTGTCTGCACAGTGCTTGGTTTGCGTTTCGCCTCCGTTGGGCCGGGGCTTTTCCGCGGGATGGTACCCGATAGTACGCTGGGTGTCACAGAACCTGTAACGGCTGCCGCTGACTATCCGGGTTTGTGCGGAGGATCGTTGACAAGGTTTGGAAGTCTTGGCCAATCTCTAAAATCTCGTTGTTCAGTCTGGCTGTTCGCGCAGTCGCGGCACGACCAGGTCGCGGAGGTGCATTCCGACTGGATGCACATCTGTCGAAAGTGGCTGGCCAAAATCGCGACACCCTTGTAACTCAGGTGGAATCCATCGGCGGCCTGCGTACAACATGG
This sequence comes from Amblyomma americanum, assembly GCF_052857255.1. NCBI lineage: Eukaryota > Metazoa > Arthropoda > Arachnida > Ixodida > Ixodidae > Amblyomma > Amblyomma americanum. The sequence goes on from NC_135500.1 coordinate 141,951,537, forward strand.
AGGGGGCCACTCGCGACCGTGGTCCAGGTAGAACAGGAGCCTTGACTTGCGACAGAAGTGTCAATGATGGCTGTTGAACAGACATGCCTTTGTGTTGTAGCGGTGGACAACAACCTGGTTGCTGTTACCACGCCGGCGGTTTTCGGATCGTCACAGAATTAAGCTTGCGTAAAAAAATTTGAGTGTACACTTAAGCTCCGCCTAAAAGGTATGACGCGATAACATAGTGGGTTAGGTTTTCCATTCTGAGCAGTTTGACACCTTTGAAGGCATTTTTCATTTTTCCAATTGCTTCAGTTAAGTAATTGATCAATTGCGCACTCTAAACTTTCTTAATTAGCATCATCAAGCATTGGCTTTCCATTCTGAGCACTTTGACACCTTTGAAACTCATTTTCGTAGCCTTTTCATTTCTTCAATTAATTAATTATTTAATCAATTAATTACAATGGTTTCATTAACTCGTCATCATCTATCACACACCAATCAATTATCAACACACACACACACACACACACACACACACACACACACACACACACACACACACACACACACACACACACACACACACACACACACACACACACACACACACACACACACACACACACACACACACACACACACACACACACACACACACACACACACGCGCGCGCGCGCACACACACACACACACACACACACACACACACACACACACACACACACACACACACACACACTCACACACTCACACACACACACACACACACACACACACACACACACACACACACACACACACACACACACACACACACACACACACACACACACACACACACACACACACACACACACACACACACACACACACACACACACACACACACACACACACACACACACACACACACACACACACACACACACACACACACACACGTGTGCGCCTCTGTGCGCCTGTGTGCGTGGGTGTGCTAGTGACAGGAGATGTCAACGGCGAGAGTCAAGCATGAAGCTCAGTGAAAGGTGGCTGGAGTGTGTTGTTGGCTGAAAGTTATGAAGCTCCCGCTGCCGCCTTTCTTTCCCGTCGTCTTAGCATTACCTTTACAGGGTTAGTCAACCCAATCTGAAATGACGGTACGACGAAGTTTGACATTTGGTTGCGCCGTGCAGCCAACAGCATACAGCTCGATAACAAGAGAAACACCGCCAAGAGGTGAGAGAAACGCCTCGCGTCGTTTTTGCTTCGTGTTAACGTGGCTGCACACAGCCGCTATTGATTTTGTGAGTACACCGTCAATTCAAGTTTGGTTGGCCAACGCCTGCATATAAATTTCTTCTGCACTTGGAACGACAGGCGTGTCTATCCATCACTCAAGTCCGAGTGGTAGTCGGCCATCGATGTCAAGCAGCATTTCTTTCGAGCCAGGGGTGCGAGTGCAGTGCGCTGCAAGTGCACGTTCAGCAACTGCGGGTGGTCGAAATTATTCCTGAGCTTTTAACTAGAGCGTAGCTCATAGTTCGCGTGGAGCTTCAGGAAGTTAAATTCCACAGATCACCACGTACCATGGGGTTCAAGAGCATTTATCTTTACATGAAAATAAGAAATTTATGGCAGTGTACATTTTAACGGGGCTGCCAGTGTGCTCAGTTTCCATTTCATTACTTTATTCTGTTCGCGTCTTTGTCTTTTATATATAGGGAGATAAGATGCGGACCTTAAAAGCAGTGTACTACAAGAACCTTAGTAAACTGGTACCAGGAAATATTCCAATAGCTTTCACGCACCCCTTATCCATCTCCATCTGCTTCACACTGCCTAGAAACGACTTAAACCTTCTAAATACTGCATTACAGTAGGCGGGTGGCCTAGTATTGCTTAAGGCGTTTTTCCGTGCTTAACCGTCGGTGTAACTTTGAGCGGTGAGACAATATGGATGAGCATATAATTCAGTTCAACTGATAATTATTGATAAGTAGTTAATATTTCACTCGCAAGGAGACCCCTGGAAATAAGAGTAAAGAGAACACCGGGGCCCGCTGACACTCTAATTCGCGTTTTGGGCGTCAGCATGTCTGTCACGTCCAGTATTTTTTTACATCGTGTTCAAGTCTGTACAGACCGTAGATGACGGACATCAACCACAGCTTCACTGCTTCACAAAAAATCGGCGCGCATCAATTGACGAACTTGCCGAATGATAAACACGGCAGCAGTTTTCGGGGATAAGGAAAATAAAGGTGCAGTGTAGAGAGCGCCATGAGGGTAGGTATGAAGAAATAGAAAAATGCGCAAATACATCCTTGGACAAGCGCCGTAAGGAGAAACGGTTTCTTTTTTTAGACGCGTGTTGTAGTGCACATGTCACACACGAAGTCCCAAAGCCATCGAATGATATGAATGATGGCTGGCCTCACGCTACTAAATGTACAACTAAAAGGGTGCCTTCAGTACTGTACCATAACTGTGTGAATTATAAACAAAGAAATACGGCCCTGTTTTGCATATCTCGGTCTCCGCTCAAGTTTCAACAAGGGTTACTGCATAATGGCTTCGCGAAAATCTGGCGCGAGCAGATGTACTTACTGCTGCAAGTATTTAGAGCTCAGTGAGAATGATGTATTTGGCCACATCTTTCCACTCACTGCGGTCCGAGTGTCAGATTCAAAAGGCGAGTGGATAGAAGGCGCTTTGTAACGTACTTATCTCTCCCGCTAGCTTCCACGGGCCGGACGGAAATTGAGCGTTCAGTTCCAGTCGCAATGCAAAAGCTTATAATTAAAGTTTGTTTGCTGGGAGGACCTTCTGGCTGGCATCTCATTTTGGTCTCTTTTCATCGCTGAAGATAGCGGTGTTAATCGTAGCCTCAACGACTTTTGCAATAATGAAATAGGTACCTCCACTGCCAACATTGCAAAAGTAAAGCATGAGCAAATATAGGGTACGATCTGAAGCTGCTTAATGAGGTTACGTACTAGGCTGTGCAATAAAGATGTGCTTTCAGTGTTGAATGGCTTTATTTTTCGGGACGCCGTCGGTGCTGGAAAGAGCTTTTTAAAGCCTAATAAAGATATGAATTCCTCTTTTCGTGAAACAGTGGCATGTTGTGTGGAAATATTACGCACAGATCGGATAGTATCGAAACTCCTCAGGGTACCAGTTAATGTGGCATGTGCCAGGTGCCAGTGGCTATTTCGAGCCATTTTTACGGAATGCTAGCAAATTTGGTTTCTCCTTCATGGTTATTTACGCATTTTCCCAACAAATTACTGAGAGAGACTTTTTTTGTCTTGAGCAACAGCAGCTGACCATTTGCTTCTTATAACCAACATTGCCCCAATGAAGTGGTGGGTAGGTGGGGATGTTAGAAAAATATAAAATGAGGAAGTTTTGGAGCTGCCTTGAAGCGAACCAGACAGGATATTACCTGTGAAATATATTCAGAGGAGCATCCGCTTTTAAACGTAGAATTTATTTCAGAATTTGTGCTCCTAATCTACAAGTCCTTCTTTGATATTTCTTGTGATGCAGGAGGTCAACGGTCGCGGAAATCGAGGAGAGCATTGTGGAATATTTCTTCACTGCTGTTTTGTGGTGCTGATTAATACGAAATTAGCAGTGTAAGCCTTTTTGCCTGAAAGGTGCTTGAATAAAAAAATAGAAATTTTTAATCTGTTCTCTTCAAACTACCCCTTGAAGAGGCACAACGCCTTCCTGCAGTAGAGTATATAGAAGGGGGATGAAGATGAAGGGTATATACGAAAAGAGCAAGCAGAAAAATATTACGCTATGCGACGATACTCCAAACAAGATAAGAAAAGAAGACAAGGGACTTGAAATGATATACAACGACGGCGATATCAGCACGAAGCGAATGCTAGCACACAAAGCGTAAATATTATTACACCGCGGCTAATGAAAGAATGACAGCAACGTGCAGCCCCAAGTATTCTACAAAAAAGCACAGATCACAGTACACACTAGACTATGGCGGAGTGCTGTAGTTGAGCGTCTAAGCCACTCCCTCTAAGAAAGTTCAAAAGTTAACGATGTACTTGATCGCACACACTTGCACGTCCATGCGGGAAGAGGTTGTTGCCTAGATTTGGACAATGTATTTGTATCGTTCCTTGTAGCGTGGGAATTGCTGAGCGCGTTCGAAATTAAATGAGGCGCACTCGAACATGGCATGTGTAAGCGTCTCAAAAGAAGAAAGGATAAAGGCCTCGCCCCATATTTATAAATGTTCGCCTACGATCGCGCAGTCGAACAAGCAGAGAGCCCTTGGGCGCCTAATTAAACCACGCCCAAGTGGAGGAACGGGTTAGGATTCAGCAGTGGCGACGCACTGGTCAGACTGTTGTTCGAGCAGGCGACGATGAGTCAGCAGACTCGCGTTGTCGAACGAATACCTATAACGTTCCACGTGTCGTCGCTCCCACAAGAACTCGACGTTAGACGATAGCCTTCTTCATTCCCAATAGCCCCACCTAAAAAGTTACCTAATTTCAGGCTAGATATATTCCTCGAGATGCAATCTTATAATCTGTGTCAGAAATACTGCAGAGAATAAGATAAAGAAATCAATTTCTCTCAATTAAATAACCAAATAACATCAAACTGCACTATAATGAAGTTTGTTTAGGCCTAAATTTGTAGCAAATAATATTTGGAAGCTCTTTAAAATATCTAACGTATTTGACTCTGATGCAATTTTAAAGGTTTTTCGAAAGTATTTACCGTTGATATGTACTCCAGCTTCATTAAACGTTGCGTACAATAGCAGTAGCACGTTTGGAGAAAACCACCTACCTAGCTAAACGATTTCAACTGTGGTGAAACATATTGACTAGCGCAAACACAGACAGGGACCAAAGTAAGAGTAAGAGACAGGCCACACGCTAGACTTGCAACTGGATCCTTGAGTCCATGTGTCTCCAGTGTTTAGTATTCCATTTAATCTTACTATGTTTGACATTTTCGTGTTTAGGGCTTTGATGTGTTTTTTAGGGCCATGTGTGATCAGTTGTTATGACCACGTTTAATCGGGTCTAGTGTACCGTGCAATTTTTTCTAAGTTTATATTGTCGTGTGTAAGCCTTTTTAGAGGTCCCGTTGTTTGTTTTTATATTTTTCATTATCTCCGCCCTTTGGGGCGGTCATCAACATTCAGTAGGCCCTAGTGTTCCTTCCTTTATCTGAACATTGGTGCTGTTGGCACGTGTTGTCGGTCTTGCTGCAGTTTTTATGTTTAACTTTTAGATCCTCCTCGTTTTTCGTTTGTGTTTCGCGCCGCATTAAAGCACCCTATCAAGTTAGATTTCACTTATCCTGTATTGCTCGATGTCTTCTGGGTGCTCCCGAGTTCATGTGCCTTGTTCATTTTGTTCCTTCAAGCTTCATTTTCTTCATCGTCATTTGACGCGACGGAAACTGATAGGTGGCACTGGTGGCGCAGAAAGTGTATAAATACCGTGTTTCAAGTAACAGATCAAATTGCAAGTCTAGCATGTGTCCTGTCTCTTACTCTTACTTTGGTCCTTGTCTGTGTTCGCGCTAGTCAATATGTTTCACTGCTACAACCAACTAGCCCAAATGAAATCCTTAGCGTCAACAGTGGACAAGTAAAACCGTATTACAGCTTTCTTCCGTGACGAAACCAGTGTATGAAATTGAAGTATAGGCTTGTTTCGCTTAATTAAGGCAGTTTTCTAACGAAAAAAATAGCGTTTTAAAAAGTGTAGTCGAGCAGCAAAAACAAGCTATGCTCCGAGACTTTTTCTGGCAACGGAGCGGAATGTCGGGAGCTTCTCTTCCCACGCTGCGGAATATAGCCAAAACTGCTGTTATTGTTTCTTAAAATATATCAATATTGGTTATATGGGACATATATTTAGAAGAGACCTGCAAACATCCTGTATTAAAAGTCAAGTAAAAATTAAACACTTTCCTCTGTGATAGCGCATCCATGTTGCATTCGGGAGCTGCTAGGTTCGATCCTCAGTGCTGTCGGGCACCCACCGGTTTCCAATAGGCGCAAGTTTTCCTCCCAACTGATGCTAGATCTTTCATACTATGCCTTATAGCACAGCTCTCAAACAAAAAAAACAATTTTCTTGATTACAATAAATTTGCTAGGCACGTCTAGTTAGAAGGAGCTTCCATACAGATGGAACCAGCTTCACTTACGATGGAGTAAAAGTGCTACAAAGAGACCAACGTGCCAGACGGCGATGCGCAGCATCCCGCTGTCGAACTCTGGCGAAATGACACATTTAAGGACGCTCAATCCTTGCAGCCTTTGCTTCAGTGCCAAGGAAAAGTTGTCAGAATGTGCGGATATTTCAGTGGAAGAAACTGTACTTACCATAAAAATCAAAACTTTTCGTACACTTTAGTGACCTTCCTAGACTCACCACATACACAACATTAGAAATGTCAACGATACTCGAAAATATTATTTACTGTACACTCTCTTCCTCAATCCAGTACGCATAACGTTTTTTTTTTACTGCGCGATGATAAGAAAATTATACACAAGGGAGCTTATATCGCTAAACGAGCATCAACTCTCAAACTATTATCCAAATCAGAAGCTCAAAACATCTCCGCATCCCTCTCAGGGGCCTACACGGTTGAGCGGGAGCTGTCCTCTATGGCGTCTCGCGTTGCTCAGGTGGAGTTAAGAGACTTCAAACCCCACGTATACGTATCTATGGCTACAAGAAAAGGAAATTCAAAGCTTAAGGGAGAACTTGTGACACGCAAGTAACGAGTGCAGGTTAAAAAAAAAATTGCATATGGATGGGCCTAGTCATAGGGACTGGTACTGAACACACGCAGACTTGTGCCAATGTTTTAGTATGCATTCCGCAAGACTTCCAAAAAAATGCGGTTAAGCAAGTTTGTATACCAGTAAGAACCGCAAAGGGCACTTTAAATACGGTTAAGAAAAAGTGTAGGAAGAAGTTTTAAATGTTTGCATAGTACTCCAATGTCAGAAAAATCTGTCGGTCCGTCCGTCTAAGATGTCGGTTGGTGGGTGGGAAAGTGGAGAGAGGAGTATTCCGCTTTTTACTTTCAAAGAAAAGAGTAGGGACAGGAAAAGTGGGAGAGAGTAGAAAAAGAGAGAGAGGGAGGCGACGGGTGGTGGGTGGCCAGGAAGGAGAGGAGGTATGGCGTGTCACACTGGGATTGTTGGATTGGATCCAGAGAGTGGAGTTGACGCACGGCGTCGCACGGTGATTGACGGACGGGGTCACGCCACCCTAAGACCTGGACCCGTCAGCGGCTGCTTCGTCCGTGAGGAATGCTAATGCTAATGCATTTTCTTCCGCGTCAGTCGTGTTCAACTTTTTGATCTTAATTTAATGTTAGGTACCCTCACTAGTTAAGTGAATGCAATAGCTTCATTTTAGGGCCATCAGGCGATTGTTGCTTTTAAGAGTGTTAGCTCTATGATGCGCACTTCCGGGTTTGACGGCGTCGTTGTTCATGACTGTAAAGGACAACGCAACTCATTGTCACCCCCGCGCCACTTGACCTCCGTTCAGGATCTAGTTACAAAGAAGCGGCATACACGCTGCTGCACAAAAATATAATGACATAATGTGTAACGAATTCCAGAATAAGAACAGTGTGCTTGCTTTTCCAGCCGTTGAGTGTGCGCAGGGCATTTGGTGCCGAACAACAATAACAGAAAAACTGCATATGAGTGTGCACATTGATTCCATGGTCACTTGTGCAGCTCTACGGTACAGCTGTGTAAGGAACTGCTTAAAATAGTGTCACAAAAACGCGTGGCATTTTTCTCGTTATTAGGTCTCAAACAACCTCAGAGGCTGCTATTAGGCACCGCAACACGTTCAGGAAAAGCGTAGCAAAAGGCGCTGGCTTTCTCGTGCACACAGTCATATACATGCAACCAGTAGGAGTGATTGTTGAGTGCGCTATTTTGAGAAAACGTTTCATGTTTCCACCATTATAGTTATCGCGATGTCAGTAAAGGTGCACGTTAGAACTTTGACTAACGATTGGTTAAGCAAAAAGAAAAGAAATGAATACGCGGCGGACTGGATTACTAATGCTTTTTTGCATGAGTAATGTAACTCACTAGCCGTGTAAACGGGAGGGACGTACCCAGTCCTCCGTTACTAATGTTGCGGCCGACCGTAAAGGTCGTTATTGCATTCGTAGATATGAAAATATTTTACAAGAACGAACACTACTCTGAACCAGCTCTCGTTCTTCGTCAGCATTAGCATTAATTCGGCATGCACTAGTAAAACTATTCAAATTTACATAGCGGCGTGTGGCCATTTGCATAGCACATTCCTTATCCTTTTACATCAGCTCCCTGCGGCATCAACTATGACTGGAGATTTCATGTCATCTGAATCTTTTGACATGCAGACTTTTTTTTTCGGTCGCGTCCCACATTCAATGCACAGTTGATCATACGGTATAGGTGGCTGAAGAATTGCTCGACGAGGCGTGGAAGCACTTCCGTTCTATATCTAAGCTGGGTTCTGTATTCAGTGCGACCATCAATACAGTATACGGCACTCTGTACTCGACATGTTTGCAGGGCGGCCATAAATAAGAAGCTCGATAAGGCGATGTCTGTTCGCAGGGGATTATATTGCCAGAAAAAAAAGCCTCCTTTTTTATTGGAACGTAGTGATGCACACGATTGGCAGAAGCAGCATTTAAAAAGGCTTCGAAGATTCTTGGGAATCTCTTGTTAAATAACAGCATCAAGGTTACAGCATTTAATACACATTTCCCGCAGGCAAGCTTTGGCGCGCGCATTATTTGATGTGAACAGCTTACAAAAGCGGAAGAGCGGAGGGCGCCTGGAGCATACTGCTTCTGCTTTTGTCGAAAGAGACTACTCTGAACCAGTATGTTGCCAAATGCAATGCATTCATCCAAAATATTATCTCGCTTGCCACACAGGAAAGCTGTGACACGTCAGGGTTTCCGTTAAATTATTTCATCCATATTGACAGCAGTGTTCAGAGGGTAATGCGACCACAGGGTTTTGGCTGCTGAATTCCATCGCTGATCTTGTACCCAAGCGGAATTCGACTCTGGCTATCACTGCGTCTCATTTACGTGATTCAGCTGCCCAGCGTTTGTAGAGGCTGTCAAACGGAAGTTACATGGTCGCGTGAATGCTGCTTGATACTGCAGTTAGGTAGGAAAGCTAAGTTGTCGTATCTATTTTTTCCAATTGCATTTGTAGTCATGGCTGAGGACAGGCACGCGATGACGACCGCAATATTACTGTTAAGATATTTTATTCATTTATGTATACTGAAGCGCCTCAGGTGGCTAGGCAGTAGTGGGATATATAGAAAATAGCAAAGAATACGAATAAAGTATAAGGCGTAAGAGCGCACAGAAGGTGGGGAAAAGTCACGGCGATATTTATGATTTTCGCCACGAATCAATTTTTTTAGATGACTTCACCCTTGATAATATCTATTAGCTTGCAGGGGTATAATAGAAAGTATGCGTATAAAATAATTGGTCGAATTAGTGAATTGGACATTGGCAACTTAATTTCCTGCCGAGCACGTGTCAATGTTCGTATGAGATATATTTTTTGAGGTCCTTATTGGGTGTGAAGTAAACACATTTCGACAATCATAAGTTAGATGTAACAATAATTCTGACATATTTATATTCTGATACGCATTGAAGAAGCACGTTGTTAGACAGCTAAGAAAAAAGAGAAAGGGATGAGCTATCTGATAATGTCACTATAAAATGTTTGCAAAACTATTATTCATCCGCCAATTTCGTATTTCTGCAGAAGCTATAAGAGGGCTCGTTTTGAAATATATTTAAAGAGAAAGTTATAAATAATGTTTTAGAATACGCAGTGGTCAACTTATATGCTCATTTAGAGGTCATATTGCGAAGTTGGTGAAAAATGTAGAATAAAGATAGTAAAGATCCCCAGACCGAGCCCCGCAGCACAACAGAAGATACCGGGGCAACACAAGATTGGGCTCCACTGTAGGTAATAAGGTGAGAATGCGCAGCAACAAAAATTTTAATCCATGTGCCTAAGATTTAGTTTTTAACGTGAAGTTTAATTTGATCATTATCTTATAATGAATTGTCTTAAATCGCGCATTTGTAGTCGTTCACTACGCGATCACAAGTTAGAAAAATGAACTCAAGGAATTCGTCGTTGCGAGTTGCTCCGTTGATAATTCGTGAAGGACCTAAAGATAAGGAAGTATTTACTAAATGTCTACTTATGTTAATGTCCTTGCCGCAACATTCAGGGATGGCCAATGTACGCCAGGGTCGTTAAAAATCACCAATGCAGACCAAGTGAGGGGTATTTAAGTTTTTTTCAAACCTAAACTCTTTAGGAGCACGCAAGTTTGACTGAAACGCCAAAATCTTGCTTCGATATAAAGAAGGTAGGTGATATATTTAATTTAAACTATGGGACGCGTGCAGAGCAATTTCGGACATCATCTAGGAAATGTAATCACGACAGCTCCGAACAGAACGGCCACCACCACCACCAGTAATCTTCAGCTATGTTTCCCAGTTTTTTTTTTTTCAAAAGAGATTAGATTGGCCAAATAATTTTTTGCTGCTCGACACATTGTGCGTTCCAAACAAAAAGCTCTCTCCTTGTTCTTCCTTTGCTGCTGTTTGTTTTATCGTGGCGTACAGTTCACCCAGTCGAAAGGTGACACTCCCGGGAAGTATAAAGGCGCAGAAGAGTGGCCGTGAGGCGACTGACACAAGAACAATTGACGAGGTTTAGTTTATGGGCGCGACAGCATGACCATCGTTGGTTTGGATTTTGCCTTTAATATTGCTGAGGGGCTAAGGTGCGCAAAGGGGAAGACTTTTAGGGGTTGCAGTGCACTCTGGGGGGCTGGCTGGTGCGTGGTTCTGAAAAAAGACGATGCTCAAAGCAGACAACACAGGGGGAAGACAAACGAAAGAAGCGCAATTTTCAACTGTTTATTCAATTAGGAAGCGAGTGAATATATAGGCAAAAGGCAAGAGCAGAGAGGAGGACCGACGCATGCGCACGAGTAGAAACACAAACATAACAATTTGGTATAGAAAAGCCGTGTGTCAGCACATATCTAAAAAAAATTAGGCAGTGGCTTACCTCTGGTTAAGCCTGGATATACAAGCGAAAAGCCAGTCTTTCCACTAAGTCGCACCACGTGGTCGTTTTAACAGCGAGTCCTGGGATTTTCTTCTTCTGACTCTCTTGTTTCCTCTTCCTCACTCGCTTGGCTGCTGCTGGCTGAAGATGCGGCCAAGACACGCTTTTCGGCTTCTTTTCGACGTCGTTTAGCAAGGCGTATTTCCCGTTGTTCAGGCGTTTCGGCTGCACGTTTAGCTTTGGCTTTAACATTTTTGCGCTGTTCCGCAGCCAACTCTCAAGCGAGTACTTCTGGATCGGACGAATTTAGTTTCTCAGCTTTTGTGCGTAGTCTAGCAGCAGCCGCACTCTCCTTCCCTCCCATGTCCAGTGCGCGCGCTTATTCTCTGGCAAGCGCATTATATAGCCTCCTCGCGCATGCACATGACGCACATGTGCAGTAGCGCGCGGCTGCGCCGAAAGGTCAGGCGACGGAGTCGGCGACGGCTGCGGCAGTGGCGAGGAGCGACCACCTGCGCGGCGCATGGCGTCATTCGTTTTCGCGCATGAGCATAACTCACCAGTTCGGCTCACGCGAAGCTCGGCTCTGACCCACCTAGTTAAGCTTTTCGCTTAAACACGCGCTTGCGGCGAACGTCAAACGATGACGCATAGCACGCGGCAGTGCCTACCTGCGCCGCGCGTGACGTCACGTGCGGCAGCGGCGAAAGGTCAGGTGACGGAGTCGGCGGCGGCCACCTGCGCCGTACGTGACGTCACTCGTGCTCCGACATACGCCGTAGACATACGCGGTAGACTGGGAGCAGCTGTAGCCTCAGTGGTGGATGGCAAGGGTATAGCAATATCAGCTGCTACGATACGCAGCCGCAATTCGGAAGTAGCAGTAGAGGTAGCAATAGCGCTTGCTTGCGTGGGAACAGAGGCAAACTATATAACAAGTGACAGTAAAACAGCCATCTACAATTATGGAAGAGGTAGAGTCGCGTCAGAAGCGGTGCGGATTCTAACGGGGAAAAAGGTGAAAAGGAAAATTAGCCTAATATTGGCACCAGCTCATACGTCAGTACCAGGCAATGAAGCGGTGCACCTTCTAGCTCGAGATCTCTACCTCCGAGCAGAAGCGGAACCGCCAGATTGCAAGGAACTAGACGAGAGACTACAAACATACACAGAAATCATAGAAAATTACAGACTGCAGAGAAGAACTGTCCCTCCTCCAGACAAGGAGCTCGGGAACAGAGAGGCAGTAACCTGGAGAAGGCTACAGGCCGGAAATTTCATAAAGCCGGTATGGGCGTCACACGTCCTACAAGACGAGAACATAGAAGATAAATGTAAAAAATGTGGAGAGAGGGGGACCCTCGACCATATAATTTAGCAGTGTGTAGACTCCCCAGGGGTGAGGAAAGGAATAGATAGTAGAGAAGCCTGGGAAACCCTTCTGCAAAGCCGGACCCCGCGACCCAGAAGAAAGCCATCCATCTGGCGGCAGAGGCCGCGAGGAGCCAACAACTCTTTGCCTGCATCTAGTCGCGGAGGCCCTGGCCTCTGCCCCTAGGCCTGCGCGCCAGGGGTAGGGAGTAGAGGGCCTCCATTTCTGATGGAAATAAAAGTTTTTGGAACTGGAACTGGACATACGCCGGCTCGCGCTAAGCGCGGTGTTGACTAGGGTAGTGAAGCTTTTCGCTTCAAAAGACACTTTCTTTTTCGTTAATTGTAAGCGAGTGAGTGCTTATACAATCGCTTCCACCTTTGTTGATGTTGAACGCCTCTATTAGTTCACGGGCTGCGATATTTTTGTCCCTGCTTAGGATATTTGTTTCCTTCAACTTCGGCTGGCATTTTTTTCTCTTCTTTCTCCACAGACTTTACTATGAGAAGAATGTTTTATTATATTTGAAAGGATAGGCCACCACCTTTTGGTGTCGTTAAGTTCCTTCCATCAAAACGCACGCAGTGCACACCATACGCTACAAAGGAATGAACATTGCAAACTATCACCAATAAAGGCCAGTGGCTTTCTGTTCGGAGCAAAGCAATGATATTGCAGAGGGGTGTTGTGTAAAGCTTTAAGCTTTTATGCACCAATAAAGAAAAGTTTGCTAGGAGTCAAGTAAGCTGTTTCCTAGTTTTTTTTAAGAACTTTGATTGGCCAAATAATTATTTGTTTCTCGACACATTTCGGGCTCCAAACGAAAAGCTCTCTCCTCGTTCACCCTTTACTGCTGTCTTTTTTTACTGCAGCGTCCAGTTCACCGAGTCGAAAAGTGACACTGAGAGAATTCTCTACCCTGCATTTCCAACGTAAGAATAGGAGAAACAGTGTGTTAAATTTATGGAGATGCCATGCAGGAGGCAGTCTTTTTGTCACACTGAAATGTAAAAGGCTGCTTTGACATGCAAACAACTTTGAAATACCTTATCCTTACCATGGTGTATGCTTCAAATTTTTTTGGGGTAAAAAGATATCGAAGGTTGCTGCACATATTTACTACTTTGAGGCTAAACATCTCGGAGTGTGCTTTCAACTGAGCTCTCACCGCAAAGTTTGCGAAGGAATTAGAAAGAAACACTTCTCGTATTTCTATGGTTATGGAAGTGAATAAGGAAAAAGAAGATATTTTGTGTCAATTTAAATATAAATATAAGGTAAGGTCGCTTTTTGCTTTTTTAACAACTGAAAGTGCACAAAAGTTTTCTTACGAAAAGTTGTGGAACGCGAAACCAAATGACAAATGACTTGACTAGAGACCAGTAACGCTGATATAGAAGCATTTTCACAGATCTTTTAAATAAGCGAGATTAAGAATGTCTCTGAAAGAAGTGTGTGTGTTTTAAACACGCCTAGATTGACAACGTTTTTTTTTTATTAGACGTTGGCGTCAGAAGCGGAAAGTTATGCAGGTGAACGGCTGTTACCTTGATAAAATTATGTACGCACGAAATTTTTGTCGCGTATTGTTTTTCTTGAGAATGGCGTTTAAAACACTCAAACATTGATCGCTGCTTGGATTATCCTATGACCTATATTATTTTAAAATTGAATTTCTTCGGCAATGTGTTCTGGGCATAGTTTTTGCAGTCGATATGCGGCTATGATGACACAAGTTTCGGAGCCTTTATGAGTGCAAAACCTCCACATAATAGCTGTTTTCCACTGATTGTCATTCCGACTAATGGTGTCAGCTAGTGCCCAAGTTTGAGGAAATAAATAAGGAGAAGGACTGATTGTAGGGAAACTTGCAGCGCTTTGCAGTGTACCAACCTTTTTTGTGACGTCAATGCCATAGGTAACCAGCTGAAGCAAAAAGCGAAACTCCATGCGAGACGATACTTAATAAGAAATTATAGGCGTAGGCCATTTTCACGCTCGGATCCACGTTTACCAAACTCCTGCGCCTTATTGCATGAAAAAAAACAAAGCAATATATTTGTTCCTTCCCCAGAACCAATATTTATTTTAATTGCAGTACTTGTGTTCAAAACTACCTGACATTAGCCTTACTTAGGAGCGACCGCTTTTACACTGTCATGGCCCTTCAGTGTCGGTCTGCTCTGAGAGAACCTTGTTCCGTAATCCGACTCCAAGAAACGTAGAATGCTCAGGAAGATTCTTTGAATTAAATGAACTTCCGAGATGTTTGACTTTTCTCTGTCGCGAGAAAATGAAATAAGTTGTTTCGTGTGCCCCTCACTGGCATCAACGCTTTTTCTGTAGCCCATTTCAATTTCACGCCGACTTTTGGGCCCATTGTTTCGAGTGCCTGCTGTGCGGCCGACGTAGCCCCTTTAGACTAATCACCCTTCTAACCTCAATGGCATTGACAACGAGCTAGTTTAGTTTTTGCTTTAAAAGCGAACGTTCCAAGATAATAGTTCCTTTGTGGGGCAAAACTAAAATAACGTCAACATTGTGCTTATAAAAGACAACTGAATTATGTAGCTTTTAAGTAGCTAAACACAGTTTCCATGGGCAGCATCCTGTGGTAAAAAAAGGTGGTTGCATGGTTCTTCGACCATGAGAGCACACATTGGAGCTCGCGCTTTTATGACATGCGATGGGACAGACCACCATCGATCACATGACCCCATCCGGAAAAGCACCGAAGTTTGGGCGAGTTGGTAAAGATCCATCTTGAGAAAACGAAGCAGCACGAAAAAACGGGGACGAAAAAGACACACATACGAGAGGACAAATTCTTCATTCGTCCTGTCGTATGTGTGTCTTTTTCATCCCTGTTTTTTCGTGCTGCCTCGTTTTTCCACGATTAACCCATCCGGAAGAAACTCAATGTCAGGTGCATGCTGCGGCTTCCCCCGGAAGACATTTTATTTGACCGAGCTCTCATTACGCAAGGCGTTGTTTGTAGTATTCGACGAGGGCTCTGAGGTCGTGTGCATAAGACGAGACATTGTTGTCACAAAGCTTATGGTGGACGATAAATGGGAGGTCTTAGAATTATGAAACAATTAAGCTGAACATGGAGCCAGCTTGTGACTGTACCCAGAAGGAGTGATGTGACACTTCTGGCTTTTTTTTTAGATCTAAATTCTTGCCACCTAAAGTTGTCCACGGCATCTTTGAACGTTCTTCATTTGTTTTGCGATAGCAACTTATAAGTGACGATCTGATTCCTACCTGTAATTTCCTGCTCTGCTCGTAATTATCTTTTATTAATTAGTGTTTTACTTTAAAGGGACACTGAGTACAACGCTATCAAATTTGTTTGTCAGTTAAGACCGATAGTTCAGCATTTTGTGGCTTTGTTGCCGCTTGTCCGGCCTGGGAAGGTGCATTTAGCATTTATTGCTAAGATATTTGAATTCGGATTTGAAAAACTTTTTCCCGCCGCTGCGATTAAAACTCGGTACTCTCTTATGACGAAATAGGACTAGAGTGACGTAAAGCGGAGGAAACGAAAACGAGGACTCCGTGATTGTTGACGGCGAGCGCAGCGCTCTCACCTAGCAGCAGCTGAAATGAAAACTACTGCCGACCTATATACGCCGTCGTCCCGTCGTCGCTTCGTTTACGTTTGCACCAACGTCACGATGGATACCGTTCCTGATTCCAACAAAGAAGTTCTCGCAAAGAATTGCCGCCTGCATTCAGCGACCTGAACCCCACACAGCGTGCAACGATTTTGAGGGCTGAGGCAGCGGCGGGTCTTGCAAGAAAGTCTAGCGCCAAGGAGTCGGCAGCGTCGCTGTCACCATCGAGTCGCTATCACGACTGGCGTATGGCGACTGGTACGTGCGGGCGTATTTAAATCCTGCAATAATAATCGCTGTAGGGCTGGTTATGCAGCAAAGCATCTTGGTACATTGACGAAGCAAACACGCCGAGCGCTTGTAAACGTGGAGGCGCGTTGAACATTGTCTATGCACAGCTCTTTTTCTTTGTCGCAGTTGCATGCAGTTGTACGCAATTA
Organism: Amblyomma americanum; assembly: GCF_052857255.1. Lineage (NCBI taxonomy): Eukaryota > Metazoa > Arthropoda > Arachnida > Ixodida > Ixodidae > Amblyomma > Amblyomma americanum. The sequence goes on from NC_135500.1 coordinate 141,968,116, forward strand.
GTCCGAGGAGCACTTCGAGAGGCATTTGGAGGTACACTGCTGCTCTGCCCATGTAAATTGATGCGGATAACGAAACAATGCAGGCACGCAGAACGCATAGCCACGAAGCACCCCAAGGCATACCGAAACTCAGATGGCCGCCTGTTCCGCCGCAAATTTCAGGGTTTCTTTGACTTCCAACATTCAGGTCGTCTTTTTCTGTTTTCTTCGTTTGATAAAGCGCACTAGCTGTTTCAAAGCAAAAGTTATACACTTCAATCTTCATCAAACACATAACCTACATGCACGTGTGTCAGATGTGCGGTGTCTTTTCTCCTATTTCATTATCACGCTTGTACTTGCGAGATTGACCTGTAGTACGGTACCTGTATTTTAGTTCTTGCTCTTTTCTTTTCTACCTTACAATAGCTTTGCTTTCAGAAAGAGTGCTGTTTTTCTGTATACGAGCTGGTATTCAATCAATATAAGACAACTTCAATTTCTCCTGAGTGTCCCTTTAAGACTAACGGTGAGCAGTGTTCAGGTGAGCCTCCTGGCAGCCTTTGTGCGAGTATCTGCCAGACCCTCTGTCACCTCACGGAGTGTGCTAGTCGGCGTGCATGAGCTCAGTTATGCCAATCCTGACAAAAGCATACTTGCCCAGATTTCCCCTCTCCTTATTAGACCCGCCTTCACATTAGCGGAGTTCCCGTGTGCTTTCACGGCGTCGTCGCTATCAAGGCATCCTAAGCGGCGATGGAGGTGGAAGCACCTGCGAAGGTAACAGCGCTTTTAAGGTAACAGATCTTCGAATGCCCATTGTTGCTGAAAAAGAACGGTACATCGATCCCGCTCGAATTACTCGCAAAGCGCGGTCTGATCTCCAAGCATAAACGGCTAGTGCACAGCCGAGATGGGATGCATGCGCCTTTATAGGTCATCAGTGGGGCTATTTTTGTCACAGCCCTCCGCGACTGCAGAGCATACACTGTGCTTGAAGAATGAACTGCTCGACAGCGCAACTATGTACAGTCACGAAAGGCACTTCGCGCCCTGCTTGGTTCGTCGCGAGTACACGGAAGCGAAAGATGGCACGCGATGCCCGAAACTGGCACGCTATGCCCTGCGTGAGGCTATGGAACGCTGTGCTAGTTGTGCTAGGTTCACTGCATTTAGTTTTGTACACAGCTTCCTTTTGGTAATAACTCTCTTGCAAAAGAATAACTCGGAGCAGCTGGTATTTTTATTGGCTTGGTAACCGTGGCTTTGATGTCTGATAAGGATGTGCGCGTCCGCTTGTTTGCCGAAGGCGATGAAGTATACTGTGTTATGCAGGTGTCAATAGATGCTTGCCTGACGCACTTATCGACAAACTGAACGGCGCAGCGTTTTTAGTGTGATAGCACTTATAGTGTGGATACAGGATGGATAGCTGGGAGAGCTAGCAACAGTAGTTCATAGTGGGCGGCATGGCGCGAAAGAGACGAAAGACGAAAGTAGAAGACCCGCCGTGGTGACTCATTGGTTAAGGCGCTCGTATACTGAGCCGGAGTGACCGGGATCGAACCCTACCACGGTGGCCGAGTTTCGCTGAAGGCGAAGCGCAAAAGTCGCCCGTGTGCTGTGCTATGTCAGTGCACGTTAAAGATCCCCAGATGGTCGAAATTATTCCGGAGGCCTGCACTACGGCACCTTTTTCTTTCTTTCTTCCTTCACTCCCTTCTTTAACCCTTGCTTATAAACAGTCGCGTCCCAAATACCTCTGAGGTCACAAGAAAGCTACGTCATCATTTAGGCCGAGGGAATACAGCGGAAAATTCCTTCAAAAGTGCAAGAAACGTCTCGGGACTATACGGCAGACCAAGCGACGGGAGGGGTTGAACGCTTCAAATAACACTTCCTTGTGTACGAAAGCTGCCTTAAGAAGCCCCGCGGAATATACCAAACCTTTTGCTGCATTTTTCTGCTTGCACAGTGTGCAACATGGCGGCACCTTAGGAGCCGTGATTACTTCTACAGCGCAGCTGTTTATACCTTGTTAGCAGGAAGAGTGTCGGTAATGGTGGTGTAGAAGATCACGTGAGCAGCCCCTTCACGCAGGCCACGCCTCGCGCGCTGCGCACCCTTGTGGTCATCTGAGCAGGCGCGCGTCCTAAGGCTTTGCCAATTGCTTCGAAACGGCTTTCGGACGCTATGTGGCTCAGTGGTTAGGGCGCTCGACTACTGATCCGGAGTTCCCGGTTTCGAACCCGACAGCGGCGGCTGCGTTTTTATGGAGGAAAAACGCTCAGGCGCCCGTGTTCTGTGCGATGTCAGTGCACGTTAAAGATCCCCAGGTGGGCGAAATTATACCGGAGACCTCCACTACGGCACCTCTTCTTCCTTTCTTCTTTCACTCCCTCCTTTATCCCTTCCCTTACGGCGCGGTTCAGGTGTCCAACGATATATGAGGCAGATACTGCGCCATTTCCTTTCCTCCCAAAAAAACCAATTATATATATGTGCGCGTCTGTGCTGGAGTTATAAGTGGTTATAAGGAAGTGCGCAGCACCATAAGGTAGCATCACATGGACTGCCCTGAGAAGAAAGCGATTAAGAAATGCACGAAAGGGGCACGATTACGGTACTAGGTAATGCGTTATTACAGACCCACAACGGAAAACTCGCAGGATGATTACGGTACTCGGTAGTCCTAATCGTAAATGTGCCACCCGCGATGAAGCGCAACGCAGGTGGCAAAAAATATGCAGCTGTGGAAGCTGCCCTGACGTCGACTAGATCCAATTAAAAGGCGCCTTAGCACTTCAGTTATAATCAAATGAACATAAATAACAGCAAAACTTCTTCAAATTTTTTTGTTACCAGAAGTCGCCCACAAGCACTGAGCAGTGATACCACATTACCAGGCAATTCATTCGTGCCGTTGTTGTAATCGGAGTAGTCACTGCGGTCTAATAACACATTACCAGGTATTGTAATACTACCAGCTGTTGTATTCGTGCTGTTGTAACCGGAGTAACCGCTGCGCTGTAATAACACATTACCAGGTCCATTGTAAAACAGCTCAAAAGACGAGGGCCCAAGGAAAAGAAGGACACAGGAAAGACACATTTTGCTAAACATTACCAGGTATTGTATTCGTGCTGCTGTTGTAACCGGAGTAACCGCAGCGCTTTAGTAATACATTACCAGGCATTGTGTTCTTGCTATTGTAAGTGGAGTTGGTACTCTTGCCGGGCCAGAGATGGTTTATTGAGCGCAGGACCGCAGATTTTAGTAACTTGTCCGACTTTAAACGGGCGCGTATTGAAGAGGCGAGCAGAAAGGCGAAAGCGGAGTGAAATGCGTTACTCGGAATGCAGGGAAAGTAGAATGCATGATGATAACTAAACAGCCTTTTTTATCGCAAAGACAACTTCTACGTGCGTGTAACTTTTCTGGTGGGAAGAATTTATACGTCGCACGTGCATACGGTCACGTGAAATTGTTTCTTTGAATGCGATCTTTATTTCGTTGCCTTCTGCTCTCTGGAAATGAAACTCCATCTTTATTAGCTAAAAATTGGCGAGTGTTAAAGTACGCCATCTGATCAATCGGCTGAAAAGGGCTCAGAATTATGTTACATCAGCTGTTTTCACTAGAGAACCATGACCTATTTTGCGTATTTCAGGGTCATTTCATTTGTTCACTGCAGTATGCCACCTGGAACGTAAAGCAAGCGTTAGGAAGAGAACTAATGATGAGCTTCACTCCAGGCTACACGAACTTGAGCTTGCACTCACTTCTGAGAAACGATATGCAAGGCCCGCCAGCTCGCGTTTTTGTTCATGTCACGATGATTAAGTGCTCATTTAAATCCCTTTTACTTATTACATTATGTCAATGTGACGCGTGCAAAATAACTCTGTAGGCCAAAGGCACGAATGTTCAGCTTAATTCTGTTGTGAGTTCGAAGCTGAGAGAAAAGGTAGTGGAAGTGCTTTTAGTACGGGGGAGCAGTAAAGGGAAGGGATATTCTACCGTAATCAGTGAAGTGTGCCGTGCACTTTTGCATGTTACAGGAAGCTTTGTTGTGGGGGGAGGGGGGGCTGGTGTGCTGTAAGAAAGAAATGCAAATCGACCAAAAGCGGGGTTCCGCTACGTCCGCTTTTATTTCTTAATTAATTTAATAGGGTGCAATAAGTTTCTCGAATAAATCAATCCTTTAGCGAAGGCGCGACGCAGTCAGGGCAGCCTGTACACTTCAGCGTTTTGTAGAACGTGGTCCTTTAGGACGCGCTTACCCCTTCACCTCCTCCAAACATAGATGTTCCATGTGACGCCGAAAACCAGCTATTTGCACCGCTGTGTGGCGCTACCTGAGTTTTATTCTACAGCCTAGCAAAAATATCGCCGGATTAGTTTGAAGTTTGAAGTTTATTTTCATTTCAAAAAGAAATGGGGGACGCGAGACAAAAAGTGAAGGTTAATTCACTTGACGGCGCTCGGGCCACATTACATGGCAAAACAGCAAGGTGTCGGTAGTAACATTTGGTGCACTTACAATTTAGGCAGTACATCCCAGTACATTTACAGACATTCTAGCTCTTACTACGCATAGTTTAGTCTTTTTGTTGTTAAAGGTAAAGGCACATTATGAATGACAAATATGATCAGCGAATAATAGCAATTGTTCCTAGCAACAAACCCGCAAGAAATCCAAGACACAGGAAAAACACACCTCACGAAAAGCAGAAAAATTATGTTTGCGATAGAAATAATGAATGTATTCTTTTATTGTTTACATTTTCATTGTTAACTTTATTTTCGCGAAAACAGTTTAACAGAGTGGGCAGAGTATGTGCACGCATTTGCTGGCCAAACGTCGTTCTTACGAAAGACACCGCCAAGTTATGAGCAGAACGCGAGGGATATGTTCGTGTAAGTGTTGTTAGATTGGCGACCGAAAGCATTGTACTCTCAGTGGTAGTTATGTGCTGTTTGTAGCGAACTGCTAAGTTATACGAGTAGAGATAGTGTACTGAGATTACTTTAAAATTATGAAAAAGCGGCGCAGTATGAGTGTAGTAGTCTTTTCCAGCTATATGGCGAATAGTCTTGTTTTGTAGTGCATATATTCGATTTAAATCTGTTTATGTAGTTGTACCCCATACATGTCATGCTCGTGTTGGAGTCACTATATTGAGGCCCATGACATTTGGTCTGCTTATTGAAAAGAAAGAACAAAAAATACTTATTCCGCAAAATTATCACACGGACACAATAGTAACGGTCTTTTCTATTACGCCAGGCGAATTGGCTTGCGTACCGTGTTTGCATTTGTGCACGCCACAGCACGGAACAATGCATTCATGCATAATTAGCGCCGTTTTTTAAACTTCCTTGTAAGCCTATGTAATCATAGCAAACGGACGCGCTATCATTCTCTTTTGACTTTACGTCACATTACAGGATCGTCTGCCCAGCATAACACCGAAACGTCAGGACAGATGAAACTATCGCGGGTAGGACGTAACAGGGGAAGGAAGCTATATGCCTGCTCTACAAAAGAAAGTTAGTTTATATAAAACTGCATAGCCCACGGGTTGTTGACACAGCCCCGGTATAAAAAAAGAAAACAAGTGAATGATCGGAAGGCAGGCTTTGCAATAAAGAGATTTGTTGGCAACAAACTTCGTAGCGTTCGTATCGGTCCAGTCTTTTAGTGAACGAGGCAGAGGGGAACGGATGTAGAATTTAATATGTGGACTACTGCAACACCCTGCGCGCATTCCTGCCTTGCAGATATTCGCGTTTTGAACACAGGTGAAGGAACAAGTTAGAAATGCGACGTGTTTGCAGTATGCTTGCAGAAACAGATTGCTGAACGCGTTGCTGCCGCTCGGATTTGGGGCTGCTAGAAAGGAGGCAATACCAATGTTTGAGACGCATGATATTCTAGTTCTTTCCTTTTGAGTTATTTTCTGCTGGACACGAACTCGTGTGCTTCCAGAAATATTGAAATTTTTACGACAAGCAGTCACAGTGGCCACCGAGAGGAAACTAAAGTCTGAGTCGCTCGCGAACTTTAACAAACGGAGAGGAACTCTGCGGATATGGTTCGCCAACAGCTGATGCAATCTTGACCGATATGTACGCGGCATGGTGTCAGAGAAGATGTATAAACTTGAGCCGAGAAAGAAGAACCCAGAAATTTTTAATCCTACGCTTCAAGTTTCTTTTCCTATAGAATTTGTGACAAAAGAGAAAGGGTAAAAAAGTAGAAATAGAAAAAAGTTGCATTATTCTGCCGAGCACTGGTGGAAACGGCTGATACCATCTATTCTCCATGGGCCTAATGTCCCAGCGACGCGAGATAGCTGGGCGCAAAAGCTTATAACAGAAGCTCTTTCATTCAGTGAATTCGGCAACAGGACCGGATAAATCTGTGCCACAAGTTCGTCAACTGTCCGAATCGACGAAGTGTCGTTCGGCTCAGGATTTTCACGCATCCTCGCACGCGAAGAGGAGGCTTCTCAGCTACGACGTCACATGAACAGTGATCAACTGTTTGTAGGGAAAGAGAGACGTGGTGCAGAAGTCGCAATAGCTTGTGAAAATAACCCGCCACGGTGGCTCAGTGGTTAGGGCTCTTGGCTACTGAGCTGGAGGTCAATGGTTTGATCCCGGCCGCTGTTGCCGTGATGCGGTGGATTCGAAACGCAAAAGGCGCCTGTGTGCTGTGCGATGTTAGTGCACGTTAAAAATCCCCAGATGGTCGCAGCTATTCCGCAGCCCTACACTTCACAGCCTCTTTCCAACAAGCGGTAACCGCGCACGCACGCACGCACGCCCCCCCCCCCCCCCCCACACACGCGCGCACACACGCACACACAGACACACACAAATATGGAACCTCAAGAAAAGAATGACATGACCGAAAGGCAATGTTGAGTCAGATCCTTGGGCTAGTTGTGTTATGGTAGTCTTTTTTTGTTGCTCTTCTGAAGTGTCTTTCTCCCGCTTATGCAGGATTTGTAGAAGCACGAAACGGTAAAGAAGGAAATGTATCGCTTTGAACGAAAACATAGACAACTTGTATGATCTCGTTTAAACGCCTATGCAGGATAGTGTATCTGATTTTTTTTAGATTTCATCGGTTTGGACTAATTACTGCAACAAATACTCTGACCCCCTGTGGCTTGCAGGCAGAGCAGTGCTAAATGCAGGGCAGAAATAGACTCAAGCATCTCGCGAACACAGCGGAAATTTTTCATTTTTGAGTGAGGTAGCATTTAATGAGTGCGTAAAAATTACGCAGCAAACGGGCACATTTGTTTCTTTTATAGAGATGGGAAAGTCAGTAATAGTAGTGCGCAGCGCAACCATCTAGAAAAAAACAAACATAAAGCATAAAAAGCTTCGTTTTCTCTTAGCCAAGTGACGCAATATTGCCGCGAATATTTGCAGTATTTGTTCGTTTTTCAAATCTGTCGCCACACCACTTTATCGCTTTGTTTGTGACGAAAAACGCGACTAGATGTATCTCGATTGATCGCAGCCAGGCAGAGCTGACTCTACGTTGTTCCGGAATGTTCTAGTAACTTCGCGCTCTTTATCTCGAAAGTTCGCTATCAGCTTTAAATTGAGCACGGCCGACAGCGGCGGGCATTCTGTACGACGACTGCCGAACGCGCTTGTCGCTTCGCTGCCGCCTAGTGATTCAGTCCATTTTGGGTGCAAGTCAGCCCAATAAACAGTTTTTTTAGAAGTCCTTTTGCCCGTCTTCATCGCTGCTTCGACTGCCGTCACCACTTAGTGACAATATGCAGATGACGATATGCCGCACTGTTCAGAGGAAGATAGCCAAGCTGTATTGCTTAATCTGAGGCAACGTGTCTACTTTGAAAAGAAATATGCATTGTTAGCAATATTCACGGTGGAGGCACATTTTCAAACTGTTCAAGCTTATAAGTCGGCGTCTGATGTTTCGTAAGTTATTGATTTATTTACATTTATTTCTTACATATTAAAGCCATGTTTGACGATATTCATCCGCACTAACCCCCTTACCACAACAAAAAAGTAAGCTACTTTTTCCTGATGTTCTTCCTGATCCCCAGCTTTTTTCAGATTATCATTATTTATTTTGTTCGTATTGCTGAACTGCACTATGCCCGTTCGCGTTTGCATTAATCCTGCATAATTGGTTTCAATGTTTTGGCATTTTTTTATTGACCTATCTTATTGTTATTGTTGCCTAAGAGGAGGTGATGGCATATATGTGGTCAATATCACAAGCCCGAGCCCATCATTATGCTGTAAGTATTGATAGTTAGTTAAGATCATTAAATTAAGAACATCGCTCAATGGCTGACAAAGGGCCAGGTTAATCGGTGGCAGCGTTGGTCCCGTTGGCAGATCTTTCAGATGTTTTCGTGTGGAGCAATCCCCGGCAGAGGGAAGAGAGCCCAGGAATTGTTGAAGAGTAGTCACTCCAGTTGCAGAAGAGAGGCGAGAGGGAAAGCACCCCTGCTACTTTTCTTCTGCGAGAGCCAAATGCATTAGGGGTGCGGGATGCCCTTTCTCCGCAAACCACCCAAACAGCGCGCGCATAAAAAAACCCGCGAGAATTATGCGGTTTCGTTACCATGAGACAAGAAATTCGTATGTATCCCAAAAATGGACCAGTGTGACTGTGAGATTTTAGTCGCTACATAGAAACTGTATTAATGGGTTTCATATTAATGAGTTCACATTTAGGTTATCGTCATGCAGTTTCCGGCTTCTTCGTGACGAAATTGTCTGATTGTTCGAGAGAGCTCATGCGATTTTGTGAGGTCATGACCACCATCTTACCGTGCCAAGTGGTGACCGGTCAACCCGATAGTGAGCAAACTTCCCACCGTTGCTAAATTCTATACATTTGGCACCTGCCCACCGTGGCACTGCACATGAACCTTACGAGAGCTCTGGAAGTGCACATAGGCCTCGCAAGGCGCTCCCATGGCTGTGTCTGAAACGGCCACCTTCCGGGGCAGGGGGGCGTCGCTTTACGGCATCGCCGGTATTGGTATGAAGACCCCCCTCCCCCCCCCCCCCCCCCCCCACCCCAATCAGTGAATGCGACATAGTAAGCCGTGAAGTCATCAACATCAAGTGACCACCAGTGGACCAATCGTACTTCAGCGCCAAATCTGATAATCTGAGGGCCCCTGAAAGCTGAAAGTTGTTTCACTCCAAAATTTCCAAAGGTCCCTCCCAGAAAAGGCCCACCCCGGAAAAGGCCCTCCCCAGAAAATGAATTGAGGTGGGTTAGTTAGTGGGTAAAAGTGAATTATTCGATCGGATTAGTATAATTCCATATGATATTAGACTAGAAGGTACTTGAACATCCTTGAAGATGATGACTCACGCACACCATGTAAGGGCAGTACACTGGTTCCGATCGTATTTTTGGTGGAAAAATTGCAAGAAGACACTTAGAAAGTAAATGCAGACAACAGAGGTGACAAACTGAATGACACGTCATTTCCATCTTTATGAATGTGATTAAATAGGCCCTCAGGTATCTTTGTTGTTCTGTTTCTGCCGTAAAGATGTCTCAAGAACAAGCTTCTACTACCCTCGGACATGGACACTGCAACTGTTTGTACGCGCTCTCTGTTTAGTATGAGGGATGTAAAATCACAAGAAAGTCAACAAGAAATCAAGTCATGCGAAAGCGGACGAACAATATCTTTGGTCAGGCATGAAGGTGCCTTATGGAGAGAAATATGTCTTGGAAAACGTGGCTACATTGTTTCAAACTTCAAAGGGCTGAAGGAGAGAGCATTACAATTAAAAAAAAGGAAGAAAACCGGTTAAAGAAACCATACGCGCATATAAGAAGCCTGTGCTCGCAAGAAGCAGAAACACTCATAAAAAGTAAAAAAAAAAACTAAAAAACCATTTGACTCCGCTTGGAGCCCTGCCAAGAGAAATGAAGGCTCTTCCCCACGGCGATATTTTAAAGAAAGCGGCCGATACTACAGAGAGTGAATCGAGGACATGACCCGGTGATCTTGCTTTCAAACGAAATGACCCAGAGAAAGGCCAAGCCATCATCCTGAGTGACTGCGACGCTGGCGGAGAGATGTTAGCGAAAATGTATGACACGAATCCTTCTTGTGACTCTTCCTGTTTCGCTTTCTTTCCTTTGTCCAAGTACATGTAAAACGGAAGAAGACACTACCTTTTTTTGTTTCATCACAGTGAAGACGCTGCAGCTGTTTCCTGTGCATAAGAAGCAAGCGCTATATATATCTTCTTTTCGTGCAGAATTATTAAACCTGGCGGCTATGTCGATGGGCCATAGGCCGCCGTCATATGAAGCGAAAACGAACCTGCTCACCTCAATGACCCTTGAGAGGCGGCAACAACAATAATCTCCCGCCGATCATGCTCTTTCTGACCAATTTTTAAAACAATTCGTGGGTGAAGAAAGCACTGCGCTTTGTGATCGCTTGTGTTCTTAAATCTTCGGAAGACTGGCCGAGGCTTCCATGATAATAAAGATAGGATCTGCAATATAAGAACTCAGAGATAACTGCGCTTACTGCATAGGACGTCATTAGAAATCTTCATTTACATTGCATCCAATAGAGGTAGTTGCGGTATAACAGTCGACTGAATCAACTTTAATTTGCTTGCCTACAGGGTTAGAAGAAAAATAAATAATATCAAGAATGCAAGCTCTTCCCTCACAGGCTTGAAATTATTCAAGAACTACAGTTCAAGAGAGCGAGCGCTGACCGCCGTGTACGGCAGTTTGGTTTGCATGGGCAAATGCATTAAAGAAGAAAATCATGAAGGTCCTCCTATAAGACCACTGCCACAGTGTAATTGCGTGAGCATTGGCTCCAAATGTAGATATACAGGACACTGTAGACCGTTTACAGCGCGTAGTTCTTCTATTCGAGACAAGATGGGGCCCCAGGTGCGCTGACAACACGGCGCCATTGGGGGCCTCGTATGCCGCCGGCGTGTACGCAGTGATGCAGCAGTAGAAATATCGCGGGTGGCTGCCGAATGTGTTCTTTCTACGAAGGTGTGCAAAGGCAAAGAAAATGTGCTGAGTCGTGGGTTGCAAGATTGTGACATAGGGTTGAAGGCTTGGGATGAGATCGTTTGCGAGCTTCACGGAACCGAACTGCGCAAGGACTTACTTCCGCGGTTCGCGCCCGTTCGCCATGCACCCTTTTCGAACAAGCGAACGCATCAAACGCACCCGACAGCGCTAGATAGCCAGTCTAGAAAGAAAGGTGGCGATCTTGGAAACTGTGCGAGGGTAAGCGCACAAGATAGCAGCACGAACAAGCTGTTCTGTCGCTGAAACCGAGACGGCGTGCTTTCAATTGCTGCTAGTTGCATCTGCGTGTGTAGCGGCACCCCATAGTTCATAAGTTAAGGTGTACGGCCATTACTGAAAGGAGCGCCGAGGCTCAATTAGGAACAGAGAAAAAGGACGACTTACGCTCATACATACCGATACTGTAGATTATGCAATGGACAGCCGTGCGAGCGAACAACGCTTACCGCCGGTTCGTTTATTACATGTCGTCTTGGTGCTGCGGTTGAACTTCACTCCGAGAAGCGCGGTTTTTGTGAGCCATATTCGGAATAAAGCATTCGCGTTACGGCTGCTATGCTGGGTGATCGTTTCTTCCTCACAGGTTCATACGAGAAAGTCACTAAAAGCGACCTCGCAGGCCAGCGCTAGTGAAGCTGATTGCTTAACACCAACGAGAGCTCGAACCCTTTCATGTCTGCACACCGAGCGCGGAGTGTACTACAATATTTTATGTGAGGCTAAAAAAATTGTGAACTTCATGTAGCATGAACGCGTTGCCATCTGCGCGTTATTACAATAGAGAAATTCTTTGCACACCAGCCCGTGAGGGCAGCTTGATGCGTGGTACTGCTGATAGTTAGCCTTTGATAGTTAACCTATATATTTAATTTTGTCGCCTTTTTGTGCTTAACAAATCAGTAGAAAATATTTTAGGCTTCCGAAGCACAGTTAGCAGGCTGTAAACATATGCGTACGACATGCATGTGAGCATTTTGTAGCTGTGTGTGCATGCATGTCCACAATACGACAACAACTTGCGCTGCCGCTGAAGCAATAAACCTTGACCTTTTATAAAATAAAAATAAATAAAAACAATAAGGAAAGCTTTCAGCGGAAGCAAAGAAAAGCATTCAAGCAATCCATGCGTTGGTTCAAAGAGGCGGAGGGCTGGGCGGCTCTCCGCCACACGAAGCCCAAACACGTTTTCACTCCTGAAGTGATCAAATTAGGGTTCTCGCATGTCCTTTGAAGCTTTAACCAAACCTAGTGTCGTGTTCCAACTCCTTTACAACAGTATGAGCCGAAAAAGTGGCTCTCGGAACCGAACAGCAGCAGCCGTTGCGACAAGGCGGGCGCCGAACAGTCGAGGGGCGTGTAATAGCGGCGTGATCTCGTGGTGATAGATGGCAGCCCTCATGATACGGCGTTGTAAATCATCTATACCTGCACTGCTCGGCCTGTGAATCGTCCTTGAGCCTAACCTTAGCGGTAAACCGCAGCCAATGAGTTACATGATAACAAAGACTCAGCAGACTTAACTATGGTGCACATTTCTCATGATATAACAAGCCGTATGGCCAAGTGCAACGAATTCTCGACACGCTTCGTCGTCAGCCAGAGACACACACGACTCGGTGAACCCAAGAAGCTAGGAATCTGGTGCAAGAGTGCGGATCAAATCAATCCCACCGTAATTTCTCCGGAACCGCCCATCAGCGACGAAAAGACGGAGCCAAATGAAGCATGTCGTTACGGTGAACAGGAATTTAGCGAGGTGGACAGTGAAAAAAGGTACTATAAAGGGGAATACTATAGCCCTTTCGACTGACCCTGCTGTCTATCGTTCGGGGAGCAGCACTGTGCTTATGAGGTATGAGTGAATGTGGGGATATTATTAGCCAGGTGCAAGGCAGCCTGAATACATCCGTCCTTGCTGAAAGACAGATGGAAAGATTGTTGAGTGCGGAAAGCCTTTTAGTCACAATATCAGATAATTCTTTTTAGTATGACATACTGTCATGTCCTCAATCAAATCAGTTAAGTATTCTTGCCTATTTTTTTTCAGTGGCTGCGGAATCTCATTTCTATGCGACGTCCGTCACCCAACCACCGAACCGCCGCCACCTACACCCTTCAACGTTCTTCACCTTGCAGAAGGCCTCCTCCCACATCTGCTTTCCAGAAGCTCGCCCATAAACAACCTCCCATCACCACCCTCTAGAAAACCTTCATCCATCACCTATATTCACCCTCCAGAAGTCACCACCGAGCACCCACCACTGAACCCAGTTTCGCCTCCCGAAGACTTGCACACTGGACCTAGCCACCTTCCTCCGAACTCCACTTTCTGGAAGGCCTACATCCACCAACCACCTCAGGCTTATCCAAGCCTCCACCAGAAGCCCATGGAGCACCGGAACGAAAATATAACGGCAAAATATAGTTCACAGACGCCATGGCAAGGAGATCAATCCAAACCACGCTGCTAATGCAGACTTGTCACATATTATTTACTTTATAGGCCTGAATATTTTATTTTTATTTTTGGTTTTGCTGGTGTGTTAGAGCTTACCCGGTTTCGTGATCTTCATTTCCGCGCAGAAAAGTAGACACTGCCTTTACCACAATTAACGTAGAAACATTGGGAGAGAATAAAAGTGGACTACATCCCATTCCTACTTTTGAACACTTTTCTGGAACCAATATTGCGGATGGGAGTAACAAGAGAAGAAAAAGACAGCGTATAGCCAGAGTTTTTCTTGCCTCTCAGCACGATAGATTTTTGTGCGATAGAGTGCTACCGATACGTCTAGGTTGACGATCCAGAATTTCTATTTTTTTTTTCTGCTCATATATTAGACGATACCACTTTTCGTTTCACATTCTCATCCATATTTATGTCTAAACTGCCGTCCCACTTGCGAAGAGCAGCGAAGTTTTTTCTCCCGGAGTGGCTTATTCCAAGAAAGAGTCTGCTGTGTAGGTGATCTGAAACATTGAAGAAATTCCTTCAAGCACACAGTGTGCAAGCCAGCAATTGCTGTCGATTCTTGAGACACAAGTGGAATGTACGAAAGCAGCTTTGTCTGACAGGGGCCAGAGCAGATATCCAAGCTGTGTTTCGTTGCTCTTCGTATTTCAGGCTTGTGTTATTTATATATTTGCGTCCGACATCGAATCCTGGCTGCTCTACACAAGTAACATACTTAAGCTGTCATGGCAACACTTTTTGTTGTGGACCAGACAGAATTCTTTCTCAACGACCGCTACTCGCTTCTTGGCAGTGCGCAAAGCCTGGAAACCAAACGGAGCCGAATTCCTATGCCTGAGCACCGATCTGCTTCGTGTTCTGCAGTCAACTCTTAAGCCTGCCAGCACTAACGCCTTTTAAGCGTAGAGAACACTGGCGAGACATAAAGGCCGAAAACAGAAATTTCTACTTTCCTCTGATGCCGCATGCTTCATAGGAATTACTTTAAAACTGAATTTCTCGGGAGAAAGCAACGTAAGTGTAATTGCCCAATGTCGCTTACTAAAACTGCAGCGTCTAGGACCATTCTGCAAAGCCGGGGAGGATAATGTTGACCTGACAGCTTAAGCTATGAGGAGCATGTGACTCCTTGTATGCGTGCCTACCGAGAAAACGCCATTAGTAGTCACGTGATCGAGGTTGTCTTGATAGTGGACGCGCGTGTGGTTGTTGGGGGTGAGTGCGATAGAGCTACGGATACTACTTCTTAGACCTAGGGGGAGCCAGTATTCTAGATCTTTTATATTTTTCCTCTTTTCGGCCATTTCTCCGCGCTGCTCTTTTTGCTGCCTTCTAAACGGGTTCGCATTTTTTTTTCAATAGGACAGTCACAGTATTAAACACTGTATTTCGTAGACGATGCGTGTAAAGTATGCAGCCATCAAGAGTAGAGAGAGAGAGAGAGAGAGGAAGACAAACGGAAAGGCAGGGAGGTTAACTAGGCAGCGCCAGGTATGCTACCCTACACGTGGGAAGGGCAACGTAGGGAGAGATAGAAAGGGGAGAGAACAAAGGGAGATGAACACTTTTCCACATGTCCGTTGGCCATTACTTGCAGGGTACACAGGGCACGCACTGAAGTTCACAACCTTGCTCTCAGTCCTGAGTCCTTCAAGAACTTGAAAAGTGCCTTCAAAGCGTTCCTCTGCGGTGAAGGCTTACTCCAAGCACCCAGAATCTTGGCTTAAGTAAGAGGCCGAGGATCTAAACGGCGGAGAGCTGTAGCCAGGAGTGCACGCTCACGCTAAAACCGAGGACGGTCACAATGTAGGTGCTCTATAGTTCCGTCGCACTCACAGATCTCACACGCAGGAGAGTCTGCCATTGCGATTAAGTGGGAGTAGGCATTTGCGAACGCCACTCCCAGCCACAGGCGACAAAAGAGCGTAGCATCGCAGCGGGAGAGGCCGGAGGGAGGACTGAGTTGAAGCAAGGGGTCTAGGTGGCACAGTCGGCATGTGGAGTTGCAAGTCGAAGACCATGATGCTAAAAGCTCATTTCGGCCAAGCATTCGCAGATGCCTTGATAACTCGGCTCTTGTCAACGGTATCTGGACAACGTTGGCACTGCCGTGAGCTTATCGAGCTGCAGCGTCAGCTGCGTCGTTTCCAACAATGCCAGAGTGTCCCGGTATCCACTGGAAGACGATGTCATGACCCTCTTCCTGCGCCTGGTTTTGGAGATGTCTTAATTCAGCTAGGAGTTGATCGTGAGCGCCATGGCGTAAAGCAGAATTAAGACACTGTAAGGCTACTTTTGAGTCACAGAACACAGCCCATTTGTCGGGTGTTTGTGCACCGATGTACTGCACAGCCGCACGAAGAGCGGCCAATTCTGACACGGTGGAGGTTGTCCGATGCGAAGTTTGCTGGATAATACTGGTCTGTCTCGCAGGAATGACCACGGCGTATGTTGAACTTCTACCTGAGACCGAAACATTTGTATACACATGAGTGTGGTCACTATATGCGGCGTGGAGTAGGTTTGATGGCCGGTATTGATGGCCACTGTTTGATGTCCGGTGTCGATAAGTTCGATTTTTTCGTTATGCCTAGAATTGTAAGGCGCACGCATGGCTCCCGCAGATACCACATCGCAGAGGAAGGCCGAGCTGCCAGGGTGAACTGTGATGGGATGGACGACTGGTAAGCTGCTATAACCTTTGAAAACGCTGCGTGTGGTCTTTTATTCGCCGCTGACACAAGGTGCTGCTGGGGAATCCTTGTTAGATGCCGTATGTGGATCCGCAGGGTGTCAAGGGTTATATACGTCGAGAGTGGATTGTCCTGGGTGATTGCAATCGTAGCAACTGTTGATGCGCTGCGAGGGAGACCCAGGCATGTGCGAAGTGCCTGACCTTGTACAGCTCGGAGGGCACGCAAATTCGTCTTGCATTTGCTTGAAAGCACTGGTGCACTATACCGCAAAAATTCCAGAAAGAGTGCCCTGTAGAGCTGCAGCATTGATAAAATCAACAAGCCCCATTATTTGCCGCCAAGATATCTGAGCAGGTGTGTGATAGAGATTAGCTTTTTCGTTACAATGCTGCAATGTGGGCTCCATGATGAATTCCGATCGTTAACAATTCCTAAAAACGATGAGATGCAGGGTACGCAATGGCATGGCCGTCAATAGTTAGCGTATAACGAGTCATACTTTTTCGCGTAAATGCTCTATAGCACATTTCTCGGCTGACACGCTCAGACCTTGCTCTCGAAGATTATGCAGTCATCAAATATCGCTGTACTTGGCTGTAGACTGCATTCGAGCTTCGCTTTCGCAACCCATGTCAACTGACCTTGTAACAGCTGCATTGGCCGGCAGGTGAGATTTTTTTTATGCAGTCATGAAAAATTTCACCTGCAGGCCAATGTAGTTGTTACAAGGTCATTTGACATGGGTCTCAAATGCGAAACTGGAATGCAGTCTACAGCCAAGTACAGCGATATTTGTTAGGGGCAGTGGAACTACAGCACCGAAGTGGGAAAGTGGCACATTGTCATGAATAAAATTATCTGAGCGTATAATTTTGATCGATAAACCAGAAGAATATACTAGTTGGTCCCATTTAGAAACACTTGCTTGAGGTACACTAAGAAGAAAAGCGGTTTTCTTATAAAATTGTTTATTTTGATAGCGCCCTCTCATAGCAGCGGCGGTTATGCCGCTAGCTGCTGGCCTTGGCCCGCCCGTGTAGGTCGGCCTCGTCATTTCTTGACTTTGAGGCTGCTCGCCTTTTCTCAGTATCGATTTCAAGTGCTTTGTTACCTTTCCTCCTCGTGCCGCATGTTCTCCGGCTACGCGTGAGTGCTTGTTTTTTGTCATATCAGCCACAGTAGCAGTCGTAGGTTTTGACACTGCTGCCCTTGAAAAGCCGATGTGGTTCGAGGCAGAGAGCGCAGAGCATGCGATGAATGATACTCCATAGAAATGTGTCAAAGTGAGAACTTAAGTGTCGCACTGCGACGGTGAGGCATTGCTGTCAATTTGGTACTATGTCGTTGTCATTGCGAGCTTATCGCTGCGAGAGAGTTGCCTGATAAAGCACGTGTGGGAGGTGCCAGATGTAGCTTTCGTGATGATTGCTTGGTAGTTTATAAGTAGCCTTGAATAAAGAAATACATAATTGCACTTACGTCTGCTTATGAGCGCGGATGCGAAAGCCTTTCCCTGTCCTCCCTCTCTCCCTTCGTTTTTCATTTCCTTTCATTTTTGGTAATTTATGTTTTTGTTTTATTTTTTAAGTACTTATTTACTTTTATTTCTTATTTCATTTTCACTTTTTGTTTTTATATTTAATTTCTGGTTTTTCATTTCATTACATATATGTTGCTTAAGAACCGTTGGTCAATCAACTTTTACATTTTTGTTTTATTTACCACACAACTTCTGGTTGACCGTCCACGCGGACAACTTCCGTCCACAAACTTCCATTTACAACTTCCGTCCGCGCCACTCATGAGCCAAGAAACGCTTTCGCCTTAATAAACCAGTGAGAAGACGAAGGACAGAGAAGAGAAGAAGTACACACAGCGACTTTGTGTGGGGTGTGGAGAGATAGCGGATTCCTTTCTGCTGCGCTGGCCTATTTCCTTTCCCATTTCTGCAGGTCAATGGGCTAATCCTCTTTAGCAGCCATCATGCCTGCACAAGATTCACCCTCTCCATCCTAACACCCTCCAAACTTCACACCCTGCTCCTCCTCCTCACCGGACCTTCCTCCTCGGGTTGAAGGCGCGATTTAAACCCTCCAATGACGAACGCTTTGCTCAAACGATGACAAGCCCTCTTGTCGAAACGTTGGCAAGCACCCTGAGGCCTTCCCCTCCCTTGTGCACCTTGTGAGTGTAAAAATTGTGTAAGTAGACAGCCCACGTGCCCACTTTCTTTGGCCTATCACGTATATTGCGTTGTACATTGAGAACTTGAGTATCTTTTTCTCCGCCAAACGGACCGTTCGCTCTCATGTCCTGTTCTTTTTTGTTCTTTTGTTATGAGGGTATTGCTTATGTGCCCACTCACTTAGAAGGTGACGCTGGCTTCGCACCATCAAGAGTCATGTTTTGTACGTACGGGCTTCTATGCCAGCTATGCTGCTATTGTACTATTACTTTTAATATTATCTAGATGGAACATTAAGTAGCTGCTGTTGAGAATGGGCTCAGTACCCGTAATGTCATCCAGTTGGTTTGGCCAACATCACTTAGGCGCGACCGCCTTTCACATGGCGTTGGTTAGGCGCATGTTCTCTTTAGCCTGCACGATATCATGTAGCTGGAAAAGGAGGGGGGGGGGGGGGGCGGAGGGATGGAATGGTTGCGAATATGGCAATTGCGAGCCGAGTAGCTCGTGATTTTCTTGTCATTTTGATTGCCGTATTCAACGCCTCTGGAGCCGCACTAGATTTTCTGCAATGCGCTGTGATGCACGACAAACTTTTCCCCGTGATAATCGTAGACATAATGCTGAAAACAGAAGTGCAAACGCCTCCAAGTTTCGGGATGCATTTCCGCAGGGCGTCTTCCGGGTACCTCTAATGATACGTGAGTCACGCCAAACTAATTGCTCTCTAACAATTGCCGCAGCGTGGAGCTCGAGTCCGCCTTCAATTCTATTCAACACCGCCTCCTGCTTTTTGCAGTGTGCGGATAAACGACGTGTCGGATACCCCGGCCTTCACTAGGCTTCCGGCGTTCTCCTACGCACGAAACTGCTATAGCCAGCCATTTATATTCTCGCACGCAGGGCCACCGCTTATCTCTCAGCTGGCTTCATTTCGTACGCCCATACGGGTTGAAAGGGCCGCAGTTTTTTATGCTTTTTTTTTCTAGCGCGCAGTGTCAAACTGGCGGTTGCTTTGTGACCAACGATGGTCGCGCCTGATTAAACGACACAAGTTTCAGCATGGGGCGGTAAAGGTTAATCATGGCTATCGATCCCGCCTCTGTGTTCAGAGCGGCTCCTCCTAGACTCGATGCCTTGTGTGGCTTATTGCATATCCCCATACCGATAAACCAATAAAATAACTAAGAATAAAGCGCTTGAGTAAATCCTTGTGCAGTTTGGCGGGACATTTAAAAGAGTGATTTTATTGTGCTTGATTTTCTATTGGAGTGGTGCTACCAAGAATTACTCAGAAATTAACGACAAGAAGCGAGGAACAAAACATTTTTCTTCACGCGAGCTTAACACTTCACGTGGGTACTTTTTATTCAGATCCTTACAGAAGCACTTTTCACGCTCCTCTGAAATGTATAGCCAAGTAAACACTACAAAGTTCTGAGTTTGGAGATAGGCTCGAGAACGGTAAACCAGGTAAAAGCGAGTGTTGCTCACTTTGTAAGTGTTCGAAAGAAGGATGTGTGTTTAGGTTATAGGCATTTATTTTCAAATCCACGTTCCTTATTGTAACGTATTTTCGTATTGTAACACTGAAAAAACAGTGCCTCTCATCGCTCAGCTTCATTTTGATTCGCTTAGCCCACATTGTTTTTCTCTGTATTGCGGTTCTTAGCAATGCGGAAAGTGCGGCCCGAGGATATTTCTGACCTCCCAGTCTTATTTATTTGCATAGCGAGCTATCCGTACAGAAAGTAACCATTTTATTGTCATGTAGGTACTGCTGTTCTATGCGAGAAGATACAGTGGGGTGGAACACTTGCAGCGCTATTTTGTCCGTGGTATTACTAACCACAGGCAAGCATCTCTTTAAGAGCGGAGCATTTGTAATTGAGCCAGGTGCAGTCCATCATGCCTTACCTTGAACAGGACTACAGATTATCTTCAAGTATAGACGGAACAATGTTCGAGATACACATTGTGTTGCACATGAGGCTCTGGAATTTAAGTGGAACGTTGTTGCAGATATCTGACAGATTTCTGTATCCGAAACATGGTATGACTTCTTAAATGTAACTTGAAAAGTTTTACAAAAGTTCTAGTTACTAGCTGGCATCGATGTGTGGACACACCACGCAATATATTTCCTCAATCTTGAATCGACGGTTCAAGAGACCTTAATGAGAAACGGTTTAGGCTTTCTGTTGGCTCAACGAGCTCTTCGTGCCAGTTGATCGAAGGGATTACTAATAGTGACGCTGCCCCGAATCACACGGAATGCTGCTGCACATTGTCACAGCCGAAACCTTGGCGCAGAATTACATTCCGTAGTGCTTTTCCTTGCTGACTAAAACTTCTGGCGTACTGACTGTTAAAACGCGCAAAAGAACGAAATTCATTACGGCCTCTTAGTACAATAAAGTAGGCGCTAAGGGTATGCCTATTCCAAAGATGCAGCGCCGCAGATATATTTCAAAAAGGAATGCACAACGTGCACATCGGTCAGTAAGCACAGAATGCAATAGTGGCAACCCGCTATTCCCACCAAGCCAGGACTTATTTATTTATTTATTTGTTTGTACCTCAAAGGCCCCATTGAAGGGGTATTACATGAGGGGGTGGAATTTCAGCAGTACATTTCTTCCATGGACGATCTGAATGACGATGAGTCGATCTGATCAACGACGGCGTTTGGCAGGTCATTGCAGTCTCTTGCTGTATGAACTAGAAGTGATGACAGATGCGCAGAAGTGCGGGCAAGGGGAGAGTAGACTGCCTTCGCGTGGTTTGTGCGATTGGAGATGCGATAATGTCCGTATATACAGTGGCATACG
Source organism: Amblyomma americanum (assembly GCF_052857255.1). Taxonomy (NCBI): domain Eukaryota; kingdom Metazoa; phylum Arthropoda; class Arachnida; order Ixodida; family Ixodidae; genus Amblyomma; species Amblyomma americanum. The sequence goes on from NC_135500.1 coordinate 141,989,390, forward strand.
GCCTCTCATCATCCGGCAGCACGAGCCTTGATTAAAATATGCGAGCTCCCTTCTTACGTAACCTAAGGGGGGCAGCAGAAATATCAGAAGAGTTAGAGGTCATCTTGTGGCACTGTTTAATAGCCAGAATGTTTTTGAAAGTAATGGGTTCAACACAACCGTGTCAACGGCCGTCTAGCTCTACACGGTGTCACTCAATTCGCAGAATAAAAGCAGTTTAGAGCCGCAGTTTTACGCAGGCGAAACCCTAAGGCGCCCGTGTGCTGTGCGATGTCAGTGAACATTAAAAATCCCCAGGTGGCCGAAATTATTCCGGAGCCCTCCACTACGGCATTTCTTTCTTCCTTTCATCTTTAACTCCCTTCTTTATCCCTTCCCTTACGGCGCGGTTCGGGTGTCCACCGAGATAAGTCAGACAGTTACTGCGCCATTTCCTTTCCTCAAAAACCAATTTATTAGAGCACATTTCTGCCATTTTCTAGAAGCTCGTGTCACCTGAATGACATGATAAAATGAACATCATGGTAGAGAGGGCAAGTAGATTTGTTTCTTTCTACCCTACCGATCCCCGGGATTCCTTTCTACTGATCTCGAGTATTTTATTTCACGGTTTTACCAGTCAACCGGTTAATCCTCTTAGCAGCCATCATTCCTGGACAATATTCACGCTTCCAAACGTAGCACTCTTCCCACTTCACATCCTCCTCCCCCTCACCGGTCCTTCCTGCTCAAAGTGAAGGCCCTATTTAAAGCCCGCCTATGATGAACGCTTGTTAAAACGCTTTCAAGCTCCCCGAGGCTTCTCCGTCTCTTGTTCACTTTATGATAAAATGGAGGGAATTGCAGAGCACCACGAGTAATTAATGCCATTTTCGCGCAGTCGCTTAATTAATTGGGCATTTGCCATGGCTGGCACTGTACCTTGCGTTAAAGAAAATTATTCTGCCGAGTACGATGGTTGCAGTTTAGTAGTTATTTTATTACTAATCTTACAAAGCTGTTGACTGGGCTAACAGAATGCAGGAGAAAATCAGGCGAAAGCACAACTGATCATATCATTTCTTCAAAGCGATCTTTACTATCTGCTGTGACTATAAGTTAATGTCTCTGCTTTCTATTCTACTGATTGCGCAGTTGACAAAACGCAGGAAAAATCTTGTTTTCGTCTTTTTGTCGCTTTATAGTCCTGATTGCTTCCGAAGAACATCATGGAAACTGAAGGCTGTCGAGGTTCACAAACATTTTTTTTGTATTTCTATTAGTGATCGCGAAGTGCTCTTATCATCTAATTGAACAATATAATCCTGTTCTAAAATTCTTGCTTTCTCTAATGTCCTTACGGTTGGAATATTTCTTCTGACGTGCCTAAAGTAGGATACAAGACAAGAAAAACCATACACTTGGCGATTCTGTTGATCAAGCGGCATATTTTTTGGTTAAAATTATATTCTAACACATTGCACGTACACATCAAACACATATCCGCTCGCGGAGAAAGCCTTGAGCATATGCGAAATTATTTACTTGGTACGAGGGGTGGTCAAATGCCACGCCCGCCTGAGGGAGTCTCCAGCGATATATCGCGCACACGCTCTCACCCTCAACAAGATCCTTAACTTTAAGGAATGCAGTTGCTTTTATTTTTTTGGCAGCCGCAGCTTGCTTCATGTGGTGGCGAAGCTGCTTTTTGAAATTCACATTTTGCGAAGCTTGAGTTAGTATTATTATATTCGGATGTTGATTCGGGCAATCTCAAAACAGAAAATCATCGCAAATGGCACTACATAGTGTCTCAATAGAACGCGCAAAAAAATGCAGCGAAATTCTTCTTGTAGACTTGTAGACACAGATTAAAATCGAATTCAATCATTGTAAAAGAAGTTCTCCGCGAAAACAAGCCCAGAAGGTCATTTTTTGTCGTCCCCAGGCCACACACACAAGTAAAACGTTAAAAAATATTATTTTATTGTGAATCGATAATTACAGAGCATGCATTTGTGTGCTGCGGAAAAGTAAAATATTACTGTCAGGCGGAACAGAGTTAAGCATGTGTAGCGCTTATGATTTCAACAGCACGATAACTGGTCGCCAGTGCGCCCTTTTTTCTCTTTCGTTAGCTTTAACTTGAGGTCAGCGCTTCTTGAAGAAAACCATTAGCTTTATGAATGAAATCGGCTGTATGACGACATAATGCCGAAATAATCTTGACAGAGTGAGCAATGCTGGAGCAGGAAATTCATTTGCGGAAAAGCGATGCTACTAAACATATATAAAAACATTTAGGTGTCACTGTTCTTTTAAAGGTTCCGCCTTACTAGATCTTGGTCACTAAGTAAAGAAATTTTGAAATGCAGGAGCACACGTTGGTTTTTTCCCCCTCGCACAGTCAGTGAGGCTTAGAGCTTGCCTCACTTTTTTAACGGGAGCTTTCTTAAGGCAACCTACTTTTCTGCTACATTATTCAGCGCGTTTATAGAAGGCTGCTTGTCCTTTAAGGACTAAATGGTACGCCGTAAAAGAGGCACTTTTGTGAAATGTCTGGTCTGCATATTCATTCTGTGCTCTTCTTACGAAACTACATGAACAGAGTCAGCATCACATATAGAAAAACGAAGAAAAGTATCATTTAGCGCTTGGTAAATAAACACTACCTGAATCACCACTACTCTCTTAATCAATTCAAGGTCAATGCTATGTAATTTGTAGTAATAAATTTCAAACTTCAATTTTTTTTTCTGCGAAGGAGGTGTAAGTGAAACGATGCTAGAAAGTGAGCCAAAACCTCTCTCTGTTAGACAGAGAGAGCCTGAAGTTAAACTGGCAGAAGGAGCGGCAGCACTTTGTATCTTTGAATGATCTTTCACTTTTTACAATGGCTTGAGGATAAGTCCGATGTTTAGTTAGGTATACGCGACCCGAGCTTTCACCTTGACATGCTTCACTGTGTGTTTTGTTCAGCTTTTTTCTGAGTGGCAGACTTTTTCTGCCTTTCTTGCTGCCATCGCTCGCGACTTTGTTATATGCCATGTGTTGTGGGCTGCTGTTGTCACTCAGAAAGACTGTACTCAGCACAATCAGTTGTGAACGCTTAGGACATTTTTGTTTTGGTATTTGAGGTGCGATAACAACGTTGTGGCTTCTTTCTTCTCAGGGAAAACATGTAACAGAACGCCTCTCTAGTGCATCCCGACGAGTAAGCTTAGCAAGTACTGCAAGAGACACTTGTAACAAAACATCTAAACCAAAATATTGCAAAAAACCCTCGAGAAAGCAAAGGTCGGCTCTTCGCACGCGCGGTTCTTTATGCGAGCTCTACTCAAAGCGATGAGTATATATGGTTCCGAGCGAAGTTTATTTTTCTTCGGCCTCTAATACTGTCGCAGGAGAAAGCAGAATCATGTGTTTTTCATGCCTATTCCCGCAAAGAGACAGACGAAAGAACTTCTGGCATGGACGGCAGTTTTTGTGGTCAGACCGCTTGGGGCCCGATTCCGCTGACCCACAGGCACCGTCTGGTCTGATGCGTTCTAAGCCTATAATTGATTTGCCATGAGAAAGCGGAGCGTTTTTACTCTTTTTTACGTGCTAATGTTTCTCGTGTTTTAGCCTTATTTTACTGTTGCTACTTTAAGCTTTTATATTTTCTTGGAGCAAGGCTTCTTAGCTACTACTCGTTGTAATGAACTGGAAAGGCTTAAGGTTTGAACTTCAAACTATCATACAATGTTCATTCCCCGTACTATAGAGCCTGACTGCTCGGTTTTTTTGGCATGTTGTATGAGTCTGTGCATACGCGTGGGCTCAGGTGACATCAACGCGGTCACTGTGGGCAGCCAGCTTAATATGTGTATTTGATCGAAAATAAGAGGGTTGCTGTGCTTTATGAAAAACATGTTTATATGAACCAGTCATGCTTTGAACTTAATTTCTAAGCTGTAAACCAACAGCCTATGAACTGGAAATAAACTTAATGTTTGGCTGTTTCAGAGGTAAGAAAATAAACCTAATGATTGGCTGTTTCAGAGGTGATGGGGGCATATTTTTTCTGGGTGTAAAAAAAAAACGTTCCAGGAAATAAGTCCCCGGAACATACGTTCCTCGAAAAAGCGTCCACACAGGAAGCACCCTCTAGGAAAAAATGACCCCATGAGAAAACTTACCTCAAGAATGAATTCATCCGGAATCCACTTCACAAAAATTAGTCCTCTTTATTGGACTCTTCCTTGAAGTTGAGAATAGACGTAAGCATGAAATATTTAGTCATGTAGTATCCATTCTGAAAATAAATACTGCGGCGTTTAAATCAAGGCTGGGGCAAATATCCAACTTTTTGCGCACTGCATACCGTGACATCAGGATTGCTAACTCGTACATTTACCTTGCAAGCGCGTGTGTGAGGGTGCAATGTATAGGTGTTGAACTGCCACCCATTAATATTGCATCGGGCTCATGTGATATCTCCATGACAGTGTACAGGAAAAGCGCAGTGCTTGTGCCACGCTTTCATTAACCTATAAATAAGACGTCGTCATAAGCATATGCAGCTTGTTTCGAGTCTGTGTATCAAGACGTCCTTTTAATTTAGTGTTCTGTTTCAAATATCCCGAGGCTGGAGCGAAAACCCCTATCCCATTTGTATTATGGTGACCATACCATTGCGTTTGCGGCTCAGTGATTCGTTTCACCTTCAGAAAACTTATACCCGCCTTATGGGGTAAACTCCCATTAGTGACACCTCCTGTATGAGAGGCAGATGTTCAAACCTCTGGGAGTAACAAGACGTTTGACTACACCCGTTCGGGACAGTTTATCCTACTTCGCAAATAGAAACTTATTTGCCGAGGATGTTTTTTCCAGAGAACTTATCTCCCATTGTTTAACAAAAGTAAAAGCAGCGCTAACTTTCCGTCCTGTCTGGTCTTTCTGTGTGGTTTGTGTAAAAATTAGCGCTGCTTTTACTTTTGTTACACAATGTTACACCTACAGCCCAGCAAGAGGTACGGTTAAAGGTGTCATCCGGGGACTTTTTTTTTCCGGGAACTTCTTTTTTGGAACCCATTTTTTCTACCCAGAGATTCGTAAAGCCGGGGTCTGAATATACGCCGCAGCTTTTTTGTTTGAATAAATTTCCACAAAACGAAGCTTTAAGAAAACGCACTAGAGAGTGTTCTGCAGATGGTGTACGTGCACCCATTCATATTAAAGGGAGTATACATGTTTAATTTTGTGACTGTTATGTTCGCAAAAACTGATCGCTGCCCGTTGCTTTTCCGCTATTAGTCGATGTCTGGTGCATTCTACATCACGAAAACTATTGATTACAAACGATAAAACTGATCAGGGGACAAGACACAGGCGAGAAGCAAACAGGACGAGCTCAGCCTGAGCCTGAGACTGAGCTCGTCCTGTTTGCTTCTTTACTGTGTCTTGAACTCTGCTCAGTGTTATGTTTTTTAATCATGTCATACCAACTAGTTCCTCATCGCTCTCTCTTAGAAAACTACTGATTTATTTCATTTTATTATTCTTACAAAACATTATCGACGGTCATAAGAGTTGAAAGCTCCTATTAAGCAGCTCAACGATGCCTAAGTGACTGCATTACAGGCACAGCAACGTGACAACAAAGGTTATACAAGTTGGCACCTTAGAACGGTAACCTGATATTTCTGAGACCAGTGACGTCCTTTTTACTTTGTTGAAGATTAGACCAAGGAAAAAGTTCTGATAAATGACGTTCTGTAAAGAATGTTGACGCGGCTGATGCGAATCAGGCTACTCTTTATGGCAGCGAAAACCTTGCAACTCATACGGCCTAGCCGCGCTTTGTGTCCGCAAGCAGCCTCTGTCCCATAATTGGCCTCGACTATCAACTTACCCTCATCGGTTTTCGTACCAATAGACTGGAGCTAACGAGGCTAATAGTTGGCCAGTTGTAGATTTATGAATAGATTTTTTGGAAACGGGAAACTCCACGCAACAAACTTTCCACCGAGAAGCAGTATTGCCTCCGACTCAGAGAGAAGTTCTTTCAATGTCCTTATAATAGACCCTATCCAACCACGCTCGCCTTTGACTGAACGGTGGGAGGAGCTGTCATGCCACCAGTTCAAAGTTGAGAATTCCGTGGCAGCTGCCAGGCTAATTTGCATATTTGCACTCGGAGTCTTAATACGGACGTAACAATGTGCACTGAAGACGGCTTCTAATCTAAGGGTGCCGTGTTGTCCGCTCATTGAATGCAGGAAGAGTTTCCGCAGTGCGCCTTGTAAAGGTAAGAGTCGGGTTCTTTAATGCAAGTAACCACTTCTAGCTTTGCGTAGTGAATATAATTGCTTAGCATTTCTATTTCGGAGAAGGTAAGCGCTGTGAAAACTCCCAAATTCTCTTTGTACTCTTTATTCCCAAAAATAAGCATACGGAGGTGAAACTGTCGTCAATTTGCTTGGTAGAAATGGCACACACGTTTACCGTTCATAGTAGGAGGAGCTCTACGGTTCTGTATTTTCGGTCTGTTGTAAAATTATTTCGTTGTTTTGTTGATTTTCTGGCTACACTTCAAACCGTGTATCAACGTTGATCAAGTATAAAAATATTTTGTACTTTGTGGGAACATAAATCACCTTCAACTTGGACTATTGTGAACGTAAATGGTGATGATGACTTCTATTATTAAAGTACCATATAAACATGCTGCTTTTTAGACATAATCTTCAGCGCTGAGGATATTTGAAAACTAATCTGGGTATTTCTGATGCAGCTTTCTGAACTTAACATTGAAAATAAGTTATCCTGCCCGTCTGTCTTTACCGCGAGTGCAGTATGCTCTCGTACAGGGATTTTCGAAGTCTTCTTTAGTAGTGTAGCACTACGTAAATATGGCACTCAAGGTAAGAAATGTATAGGAGCTCTGTCCTCGCTGTTAGGAATATGCATTTTTGAAAAGGATCCGTTTGCTCAATATAGCGAACTCCATACGTTGCCAATACTTATAATCAAATGTACAGTCGCCAGTAAAAAAAGATTACCACCAGTGACGTGCCATCGGAGTGGTAAGTAGCTAGGCTCTGAGCTGTAGTTATGAACACGCTGCTAACAAAACTGCCAGTGTGTTCACAAAGCATGGTACCGTGCCAGCCGCACGACGCGATTTTCCCAGCTTCAGTGACGTCACTATGTCAATATTGTTTTACTCGCATTTGTACCGTGCGCTCATATTGCCTTCAATCTTCGTCACACAAAATACTCTCAACCGTATCCTAAACAAAACATGCGAGAGTCCGCCTTCACTAAACAGAATGCTTTGCAAAATTGAAGCGACTTAGGGTGCTCTCGCTGAGAATAGCGACGGGTGAGGCCGCCGCTAGTTGACGTAGCTGACATAATGACATCAGATACGACAGCCTTTTTTAACGAGAAAGCATTATATGGTACTCCGCATTAGAAACCGAGTGTTGTTGGCCAGAGGAAATGGCACGAAAACTTCAATGACGTCATCTGCACGGCTGCCACAGCGACCGTAAGCAAGTCAATAGAGGACCCAATGTACACGTAGGCACCTGGTGGCCTTTAGGTCAAAAGCTTATAGGGTGAAGGCCCTTGGGTTGCAGGGGTTTTGAGTCATAGGTAAACGCCTTTGACATAATGGGCTTCACCCTAGATGGCTTTGATCTAAAGACCTCCCAACTAAAGGCGTTTGCCTAATGGTCTAGAACCAAAACATTTTTAACCTAAAGGAGCTTAAGACATTAGTACCGGTTATGGACAAACACTAGCTAATGAAATAATATAGTTAATCAGTAGCCCAAAATGAGACACAAATAATTTCGCATTAACAGCACGTAAGTTCTTGCTGACAATCGGGCGCCCCCTAACGACGGGTCAGGCTTAGTGCTCATAATTTTAGGATGTGGGAAGTGGACCCACTTATTTACGGGAAGTGGCTGCACAAACGCAGACCCTGTTGTTATTGTTGGGCCTGCAAGCACGTGCTTCCATATACCTGAGGTGTTTGTGACCAGGTAGAGAGGAACCGACGACCACATGTTGGTCATGTGCGAACTACGTGCTGACCGAGTGCTCATCACGTGAATACATTTTGGGGACAACGTAGCACGAAACAGTACGTCATTTGTGTGGCGCATGCCAAGTACGTGTGCATAATCGCGCAGTAAACCGCATAAATATCAAAGTGTTCGTTATACTTGGCTGCTTTCACTTGCTGCGTTTGTATAGTTCACTTAGCTTAAATCTACTCAAGATCAGACACACAATGAATTTTTTATCGCATTTCAGTAACTTGATGCTATTTGCAAACATCCCTTTAGGTTTGGTTTGGTATTATAGGGTTTAACGTCCCAAAGTAACTCAGGCTATTAGGAATGCCGTACAAAATGGCTCCGGAAGGTTCAACCACCTCGTTTTATTAACGTGCTTTGACATCGCACAGTAGACGGGCGTCTAGCCTTTCGCCTCCATCGAAATGTCACTGCCGCAACCGGGATCGAACCGGCGTCTTTCGTGTCAGCTGCCGAGCAAAGTAACCCCTGAGCCGCCACGGCGCCCCAAACATCACTTTTAAGCCTGAAATGCTTTCCGCTATAGTTGTCGGCAAACTCGATCGAGCATCGTATGGGACCGCAGCGAATTCGAGGGGGACCATGAAGGGAACTGTCGACACTTTCCGCCGAGTGGAAGCGCGCCGTGTGGGCCTTAGAAGGCTTGCAGTCTGGAAAAAGATCAGGTTCTCGGCTGCAGCAGCCAGAAATCTGCGTTAGAAAGCCGGGACGCCCGACGGCTTGGAAGTTAGTCAATATACAAGGCAGTGTGGGGGTTGCTTAGCTCTGGTCAGTTCACGTTAAAGAACCCCAAGGGGTCGAAATTTCCGGAGCCCTTAACTACGGCGTCTGTCATAGCCTGAATCGCTTTGGGACTTTAAACGCGCATAAATCAAACCAAACCAATCCTTAATTCTGCGCTCAACAACCAATAGACCCGTGGCGCCGGTAACTAGATGTTAAGCAGGGACGAGAAGGGCACACAGCACGGCTAGGCGCACATATTGTTGAAGAGAAGAGGTGGAAGCAACGCAGAGGCTCGATTAACTCGAAATACGATTAGTAAAACTTTTGATGGAGTTCATTGGTTCACCAATGGAAGCATCTGCGGGCGCTGCATAGTATCCGCTACAGATAGGTTAAGAAGGGGCCAAAAATACGTTCTACCAGTTTAGGTACAAACAGTTATATGGTGAAAAACAGAAGCCCGGTCCAGTCGAAATAACATTAAGTGAAACTGCGCTTGCGAGAGTTGGTCGGCGAATGGAAGGATTTGTGGGCGCTGCACAGTCACGACTATTAAGAGGTTGGTAGTTACACCTTGTGGTCATGCTACTTGATTGACGAATGGAAGCATTTGCAGGCTCTGTATGTTGATGAGTAAATACGGGTTAAGAAGAGAAAACGGACGCCAAGACCTCCGCATGCAATGTACTGTGCTCTACCCACTGAGCACCTACTGTTCCCTTGGAGAAGCTCAGTCTGGCGATCGCGCAATCTTGAAGTTTCCTTCACGAGGCTTCGTTGCCGGGTGCCGCAACTAAATTTTTACCTCTACAGGCCTGGTCTGGCGATCTCCCCATCGTGTCCGTATTGTGAGGAGCCGGAAACAATAGAGCACTTTCTTCTTTTTTGCCGTCGCTACTCATCGATTAGGAGGCGACTATTAGAAGTTCCAAAACAGAATCTCAGCTTGCGCCTGTCTTCTGCGGTTGTTCTGTCTCTTGGCGCTTCTATGCTTGGCCATACCAATGGGAATGTTTGCTCTGCCGTTCAAAATTATCTCCTAGAATCAAAAAGTCTACCATCATGAGCTTTCGTCCTGCCCATCCCATTATCAGCTTCTGTATTTCGGTTTTTGCAACCACTTATAGTAATCCCTACCCCTTCTTTGCCTAATTTTTAGTTTGTATGACCCCCCTAACCTCCTGCAACCACCTCGGCTACGGAAACTGTGCGATCCAAATTTTGGTAGGTCATCCCATGCTTGCCACATGCAACTGGTCATTTAAATAGTCACCGCCTGGTTATGGCCAATCCCCCTTGTGGGTATGTGCCATTGTGTGAGGTCAACAACAACAACAACAACAACAACAGCTTTTTAGTGCATTTGTGTGACGAATAGGCCAACCTTGAAAGTGAGTGTGCTTAGCCTTTTCGCTCGGGTATTGAGATGCTCATGTGATCAAAATGTGGTTTAGGAAGCTACGAGACGTGCTCTCTCTTGTAGCCAATGACAGCGAGACTGAACAGGTCTGAAGGCAAACGCACGAATGGTTTATTTCCACGAGACTCAATAGTCTCCTAACCAGATGACCATCACAGAAACATCAATCACTTTTGGCACTTGTCAGGAAAACAAGTCATGTCACCTTCTTTTGCACTATATTCTTTCAGATTCGTTCCACTATTTATTATTCATTTTTAGGTCGTAAGCTAGAAAACACCAGCGTGATTTTTTTTATTCACTCTTCCTTCACTGTGTTTCTTGTTTCCTGCTTGGCTGTATTTGGAAGTTATGAACTTTCAGATTTAGTGGTTACACAGGGGGAAGTTTTAAAATGGGTGTTAGGGTTTCATGTCTGGAAAGCCTCAAAGTAACGATATGTAATAGTTTACTAACATCACTTAGGCATTGTTTGCGCGGCGTTTACGGTCCAAAACTGCTGAACATGAACAGCGAATCTGTTTGCATTTAGTCGGCTTAAGTTCCACGCGTCATTCAAGCACCAAAGTATAATGTTATGATTTACTTGAAGGGAACCGACACCGATAATACTTTTTGCTGCATGGTAAATGACACAGCCGTAGGCAAAAATTTTAACCCAGGATTCTGATTAGTTCGGCAGGTCCTTGTAAATGTTAACGCGCGAAGTAGGAACATGAAACTGACTTCATCGCTGCCACTCCACTGACAGGAAAAAGGGCTCCGGCAACAGAAAAGAGATCGAGACATATGCCAGGCTTCCGTGGTCAGCGGAAGGTACGAAAGCTTATATAGAATAAAAGTACTTTACTTGTTAAGTCTACGCTGAAAAACTCAGTTTATTAACAAATATGGATAGTTGAACTGGACACTGCTGATTCGTATAGAAACTGTAACATCATCAAACGAAAAAGTGCCGCAGAGTTCCTGCGCTATCATATAGACTGCATGCTTCGCTTAAGGGCAGAAAATGGGCGTAACAGCTTGTCCGCATATTCAGAGTAAAATGCTAATCCTGTCGTGCGCAGAGCTGGAACGCTTCCTGTCGTATGTCGCTCCAAAGGTTCATGACTTCAGACTCTTGCGTCTTTTCTGCGATCGTGGCTTCGAGGCGTCGGAGCTGCTCAGGTGAGAAGTGCTCTTTCCAGCCACCGACCTTGGCCTTTCTGACAAAGTTGTGGCGTTTGGGATCGCCCCCGTAGGCGGCTTTGCTCGATATGCTCAGATCTTTCAGACGCTTGTCCAACAGTGGGTCGGGATGGTCGCTCAAGTTTAGAACCATGACGCTTCTCATGTTTTCAGCAGTACTCCTCTCAAGGATGAGCTCCAGTCTTTTCCGGCTTTCCTCGCTGTCTCCTTCTAACATTTTCCCGTAGCGCTCCCCAATGAAGTGGGCTAGTCGCATTACGCCACCGCGTTTGTCCCACATCAGTTCCTCGTAGGTGATGAATAGCACGTTGGGCTCTTCCCTCAGTGAGTATCCGGCCATCACGTGTTCGAAGTAGTCCCCGTAAGGAAGGTCTCCCGCCAGGAACGCTTCAAGGAAGTCATCGAATGTCCCGTCAAAGCGGTATGAGCTGAGGTCTTTCACCTACGAATATGTAAGATCACAGCAGGAAACATCCATTTAATTCTGAAATAGAATTTAACTCTTCGCTGTTTACACGTTTGTTTGCTATAAAGCAGGCGTTCTTCAAGCAGTCAGCATGCGAGTTGAAAACTGTGGACACTTGTGAGTTTTCAAATATTTTCTGACTGAGGGAAAAATTTTCCTGGCTCCTTAGACATTTAAACGGTCAGGAGATAGTTCATAACGCTATGAGAACCTACTAAATATTGCGGAAACAATGCCTTTGTTTCACTCACTAACTTTTTACAAAGAACAGGAATCGCCTAACTCCACACAGGTTCGCTCTCACTTCCACTAGCACAGCCTTGTTGTTTTTTCTTCGAACTTTGGATGCATCAGTATTGCTCTGTGTACGTATGCGCCGGTCTACTGCGTTTTGTACAGGTCGTACATAAAGAAATATTAGTTTGAAATTATATTGAGCATACAACAGGTTGCTATGGAATGGAAACAGGAATAGCCTTAGTATACCAAACAAGAGTAACACATGATATGGGACGAAAATGAAATCGGCTGTCGTTTGGGGTAAAAGTACATTCCGCGGTAGACAGATGGAAAGAAGATTGTGTTCTTGATAACACAAAACAAAAGGAACAATCGTCGACGGAGAGCTTCAATACGCTGGGCCAGCTCACTGAGGATCCTCGTCAACCCTTGTTTTTGAATCCTTGAAAGAATGCATTCTAAGAAAGAAAAACATAGCCAAAGTCTTGTGGTGAAATCAGATCAGGATGTTAGCTAGAACAGGGCATCCGGCGATTTGCGCTAGGCAGAAATAATGAAAAGTTTTTGGAGGAGTCTTTCCCCCGCAGTGGGCGTGATCTGTATAATGGTGGTGGTATTGTAGTGGTAATCGTAATACAGTAGTGTGACGTTATTAAAAAAGTCCGTTGACTTAGTAACAACTTGTCACTGGCCAGTACCATGCCAGACTGGTAAGTATTACGGTCACCGACTCTTTAACAACACCCGCGAAATTCTGCAATCTATTAGAGATATATACTTGTCATACGTGGTGGTAGAGCGACACGCAGACGTCCCAGGGATTCCGGGCAACGTAGACGTACTTTGCCTCCGGGTTGAGCGTCTCTCTGCGTAACGGAAGGTGGGTGCACAGTGTCCGCACTGGCGTGCTCGCCGTGTAGTCCATGGCGTCTTCTCGGTACTCAATGAACATAGCGCCTCTAGTGAAGTCTTCGTACGTGCTGACCGGTTCTCCTTCATTGAGTATAAGCTGAGTGATGTACTGGACCCAGTGGGTGCCGCTCTTCGGGAAAGACACCTGGAGGAGGTCGCCTTTTTTGGCAACGAAGCTGAGGGCGCGTCTCACTGCATCAGGTAGAGCTAACGGGCACCTCGGGACGCCATCGATGATCTGGTAGTAGGGCTTGGCACGAACTGCGGCCATTTGCTCCTTGTACGCTGCGACAAAGGTAAACATGAATGGATCTCATATATGCCGATTTGCCGATCTTGCAATAAAGTCAGCTCTAACTCTCATTAGGCAAGTATCACCGCTTCCGACGGCACCCATGGCTTGTGTCTGGTTTTTTAGTCGGCCAGCTTTCACGTCTTTCCGCGACAGCACCTCTAGAGTTGTAAGTGCCTTCGGGTTTCCCGGCTGGTCGTTCGGCGGTTAATGTTCACTGATTGCGAAATGCGTGTTGGTATCGCTGAAATCGTATTGACGTCAGCTTGGCTTGAAATACAGAGTTCACATCTTTGAAGAAAATTTAACTCTGGCGTGGGCTAGAGTGCAGTTGCTGCCCTCGCCATTTGCCCCTTGCACGCTGCCGAAAAAGAAGCGTGCATAGAAAAAATGACCCCATTTGTTTCAAGCCTTTGCCAAGTCTCCTTCTGGGTGTCTTTAAAAATATAGACATTTTCCAGGGCATCCTAAAGCGTCTGTTTGCTTGATGAAGAACAGTGCAAGGCCCACGAGAGCATTTCAAGAATACAAGAATACAAACAGAAAAATCGCAAAGACCTTAAGCCGTCGTAGGTGACGAAGAAATGGCAGCAGAAGCTGTACCGTGCCCTCGCACCCCCCTCCTTGTTAATTCTGTCCACTGCCAGCTGAACCTACATAATGTTAGCTTTCGTCCGTAGGAGAACGCAATAGTTTTCAGATACAGCAGTTTACAATACGTATTCAGTGTATGCCGAGAGGAATGTAGTGACCGTCGCTCTCATAGCCGCATCAAGTTTATGTCTGATTCGCGGACAATGGGTGCGCAGCCCGTGTTGCTCCGCTCCTGACCCTGCAGTTGCCAATGTGCTTGAAACAAAACCAGTTTATATAAGGAATACTTGAGCATGAAGGACGAAGAGCTTGAGTATCCAATCGCGACAAGGCGAAGTGCCTCACCTCAATGAGCATCTGCGCAAGCTGCGCGAATGTAGATATACCGCTGTGTTCAAAGAAAACCAAATTACTACGAGCTCTTAAGCTGAACTCGCTTAATTTTTACTTCTGGCTTAAACTGACCTTTCGGCACAGAATGAGGCGTATCAAGAATGGTCCACTCAAATGAAATACTAGACTTCTTTGCACTTAAAGACAGACGACGGCTATATTCCGGAATTTGTGGTGTATAGAGTAGCATCGCTGCATGAAACTGACGGAATGAAATAGTGCCGAAAAATGTCGCAGAGATAATTTATTTATATCGAAAATATTTATGACAAGGCTACTAAAGTAACTGAGACAAAAAAACGTTTCCTTAAGGAAGACAGCTGGGCAACAGTAAATAGAACCTAACCGATGTGCACTAGTTTCCTATTTTGCTCGGTGGAGTTTCCTATTTTGCTCTCCTAGCATAAATCTGGACACAGGAAATTTCTGTACCTGAGCTCTGCACACGGTTTTCTTAGCGCCTGCTCTACTGATCCAAGCGTCACACAGCCGATAAGTGGGAACATTCAAGCCGTCAAGATGGGCCTCCGGACACTCACCTGCAGAGGAATCGAACTGCCTTGGTGTAGACCCGACGTATGTGGAACATCCAGCAAACTCTCTTGCGTAGAAACGCCAGCGAGCAGTCTTAAGAGGAGGTCTTTCCTTAGCCAAACGTTCGTGTGATATGCCGAAAGATAAACGTTTTGTGACGCAAGTTGGAGATAACGCAGGCTTTCGACGTAGCCTTTTGTGATTGTGATAACGCCTATTATTACGAGAGAACGCGAGATAAAGAGAAATAGAGTGAGAATACTACGTAGAGAGGATTTCTCAAGAAGCCGCCTGAGGTAGTCAGTCAAGGCTGTGCTGAGCTGTTGCCGTTGCGCCGTTGCAGTGATTACGAAATAATTCCTTGGCTTCTGGAGGGCCAGTATGGAATGGGAATGTAATAAGGCACAGCACCGATGTAGTTTGCATGCAATTAAGCATATTGAGCCTTTTAAAAACCAAGGGGCTGCTGAAACGAAACTATGCACTAAGAAAAGTGTTTGCGCACAAAAATGGGAGCTCTCAGAATGAAAAAAAGAGATGTATCCGTTTCATTTCTTTCAACACCCGGTTGACAAGCACTTTGCCTTCCAGCTTTTGACAAGCGCACACGCGGCAAGTCTTACTTGAATGCTTGTCTCTCTGGTCATCAACACACACTACAGAGGCCGACTGCTGCGGGCTGCGTAGTGTTCTTTTTCATTCGGCTGCATACCCACTCATAAGCGAATATTTTTCACGGAGCACTCACGGTGCCCTTAGAACAAATCGCGTATACCCGAATGACAATACAAAGAAATGGTGCACTTTGTGCGCCTGAGAGCTAAACCGTGCAAGGATTTATTACCAGCAGTTCACGGCAGCTACTCCGGCGTCAAAATTTTATATTTCGGAAGTTTTAAATACAAAAATATCTGGGACTAGGTGTGAGCACTACGCGGGCGTTTACGGCAGAAATAAATTGACAAAGCCTTTACACTAAAAAGTGATAAAAATGCTGCAGCCTGCCTTCCCTAACCCCTTTTCCTCCGTGCAGGGAAGCAAACCGGCTTTTCTTCTGGTTAACCTCCCTGCCTTTCCTCCTCCTCCTCTTATTCCTTGTTTAAGCAGTTTGCGCTGAGCTTGGAATCTAAGCTTGCCTTCTCTTCGAATCCACTCCGTTACCCTTAAGGACCAGCGGTTATCTTGCCTTCGCATTACACGTCCTGCCGAAGCGCATTTCTTCCTCTTGATTTCGACTAAGATGTCATTAACACGCGTCTCTTCCCTCACCCACTCTGCCCGCTTGTGACCTCTTAGCGTGTCACCTATAATTTTTTTCCATAGCTCGCTGCGTTGTCCTTAAATTAAGCAGAACCCTTTTTGTTAGCCTCCACGTTTCTGCCCTGTAGGTGAGTACCGGTAAGATACAGCTGTTGTACACTTTTCTCTTGAGGGATATTGTTATACTGCCACTCATGATCTGCGAGAATTTGCCATATGCGCTCCACCCCATTCTTAATCTTGTAGTTATTTCCCTCTCATGATACGGATCAGCGGCCACTACCTGCCCTAAGCAGACGTATTCCCGCACTACTTCCAGCACCTCGCTATCAATTGTAAACTGCTGTTCCCTTTCGAGGCTAATGAACATTATTTTGGTTTTCTGCACGCTAATTTTAAGACCTACCGTCTGCTAGTTACTTTATATAAAAAAGCGATAGCTCGCAGAGTATAAACTTCTGCAGAGAAATACAATCGCAATGGCATGAGGGAAAGATGAGGATTTGAAATGGGTATTATTTATTCATCGCTAAATCGGCAACATCGTAAAGGGAAAGTCTTTCTTTTTGTTTTTACTATCAATAACAGCTTTCATCATTTAACGCAAGTTTATAGTTTAAACGACAGTAATCGATATCGGGATGTGCAGTATGCCAACAAAAACATAATTTTATCATGATTATTTTAATGCTAGTATGCAGATGGTATAAAACTTTCGGCACAAGTAATAAGCTGTATCATATGCTAGAATGTTTATTACTTTTCATGCTTGTTTTGTCGTAAATTTGTTGTATGTTCAGACCAAAGTAGACAATCAACTGTCAAAGCCTTCGATTCTCAAATTAACACATGCTTTTAAAGAGAAGAATACAGAACTAGTTCGTACAATGAATTGAAATTGGAGATCCTTTCATTCTTTTCACTTAACAGCGTGAGGCTTACTTTTGCTGAGATTAAGCGTTTCGACAGTTGGAAGGCGGAATATCCACGTTATGATTTTCATAGAAGTCATAGCCTATATCACTACATCATGATCCAACCTAAATGAGTTGAACGTTGCATGTCCTTCAAAAAAGAAGTTTTAAGAAACTAACAGGCGGCACTCAAACCCACGGCGATAAATACAAGTGGCCTCATTAACGCTCCACTCTTTCACGAGATGTTTAGTTGAAAATTTGACGATGTTTGGTTTTTACGTTAAATGTTGGCTCTTCTTTCATAAGCGAAATGAAAAGAGCGCATAGTATTGCGAGTGTTCAAGCCTTTTTTTTCTAACTCGCTTAACAGACTATTTCTTTTTTATCCGGGCAATGGGCGCCTTGACGCACAGGCTATTGCAAAACATAGTTTTACGATCAAGTTTACTTTTTGCAAGAAGTGTATTAACGATGTTTTGTGGTTATACGCCGCCAACGATATAACGTGTTTGAGCAAGAAACACAAAAGAAGTCGAGTTTTAGAACAGAATAGTGCCGTGAATGTAGAAACGTTGTACTATTATTTAGCCAAGCTTCAACATAGCTGGTGTACACAGGAAGGGCCACTTGGAGATGAAAGTGCTTTTTGTACAATGTTTGCCTTACAATTGCGTGCCTTTAAGGACATCTGTACTTAACAAACGCTATGATAATAATTCTAAGTGTTCAAGGTACACATGCTTAGGGCTCTACTGGATTAGTATTTCGTACAAAAAGCTGAAACACTGCATAATGTTCATCATCAGTATGTAATTGAAGAGTTTGTTATAAAAGAGCTAAACAGGACACTAACTTTCGTCAGGTATTTCGGTTTCGACTAAGTCACAATTTTTGAAAAACTCATCGTGTCACCTTAGAAGGAAATGAGCATGCCTCAGCAGTTTAGGTTCCACAAAGTGGTGTTAAAACATGAGATTGAAATTTTTGTTGGCTACAGGTGGAACTAGGCTTGCGTCAGTTCTGCCAGCAATTCCTGAGCCCTGGTGGTGCACTCAATTATAAGTAGATAGGAATTTATGGTACCGTTCCTTGAGCTAGCCAAGCACACGAACACCGACAGGAGTCGTCAATTATCCTTGACACTGTCCAGAATCCAGTTGTGTGCTCTGAGACCAATGTTCAAGAAGGAGGGAAGCCTCCCTAATAGTTTTTAGATTATTAAGACCTTGAGAACGTTTAGAGATCACTGGTTTGCTCCCGTTGAACTGAGACCACGTGCATTATGTTCTTCGATGTTTAGTACAGTTCGAAAAGATATAAAACGCTCTGACCAGTCTTCAAATATGGCGCGGCTGATAGCGTCAAACTTTGTGCGAGCGACTGTTGTTAATTATCTGTA
Organism: Amblyomma americanum; assembly: GCF_052857255.1. Classification (NCBI taxonomy): domain Eukaryota; kingdom Metazoa; phylum Arthropoda; class Arachnida; order Ixodida; family Ixodidae; genus Amblyomma; species Amblyomma americanum. The sequence goes on from NC_135500.1 coordinate 142,007,809, forward strand.
CAGGAGCCAAATTCGCTTGCCTGACTGCCTGCAGTACTGTACGAAAAACAATGAGTGCTGCCTAATTGACTAATGATGGGGAACACGTAACAAATGGTATGAAAGCATGCAACTACTTTCAGAATATTGAACTTTTCGACAAGGCTAAAAATACAGAGAAAAAAGTATTTTGTCTATAGCTACACAGTATGAGGATCTTTCATATTCCAGAGTTTAAAAGTCGACATCGTCGTGAAACACAACTTAAGGATTCAGACAATGAAAATCCATTAGGGCTCCCCCAGGATCACGCACGTTTTGACCTGTGAGTTCCTTTCGCGCCTTTTAATGCATTAGTCAGTCCTTTATTGAAAACATTACTTTCAGAGAAGATCCTGTGGGCTTGTAACTGCACAAAAAAATTAACTTTTTTGCTGGCGTGAGAACTGAGTGGTTTGAGGGAGTAACACATTTATATGGTAATCAGTAATTTGCACACATGCGTGCACAAACACACGTACAAGCAGGCGCACGCACCCATGCACGCACAGACGAACACATTTTCAAACAAGCTTCACTCTTTCTGATTTTCCTGAAATATTAACGTTATCACGCTAGAACAGCGTTCCTAGCTATTACAGAAGCTGAGCAAATGCCCGGGTTTTGCGTTATCCTCCGCCCTTATCCACGGATTTGTGAGCACGCGTTGTGTTTTCCACCGATAACACCCTGTCTAGGGTATCCGGGTGATAAGAACGCCACCGGCGGATGCTCTTTTTTTTTCTTTCAAAAACTCTTCGGTGTCCCTAGCGGCATAGCGTCGTTCATTCACAATTTATAGCAGGCCTTGCACAGTTAATTTTAATCGAGTAACTTGCCTGTGAGTTACCATGATCCGGATTCATTTTGCAGAACTGAGGGTGCGTCATAATGCTCACGAAGTCCTTGTCTTCAGTTTTGAGCCGTCTTGACAAGCATCAGCACAACACAAACGCGACTAGAAACATGACCGCGGGTAATTGAATATCTTGTTGTTTAGTATTTCTCGGGCAGTACTTTGTAATAATTTACGCAGGCGAGGGCGAAGAGTGCAAGCGCATAGCGAGAATAAAGCAACAATAATGTCCGGGAGAGTGCTGATACCTTTTTGTAAGGGCTTGGAAATAAAATGTTATTCGCGAGAAATCTTTTTTAGAATTTTGAAGCTGCAAAGTTAGAAATAATTTTCTTCGTTTAAAATTACGCTGCAGTGGCGGCCTAGTGGTTGAGCATCTGCCTCGCATGCGGGAGGTGCGAGGTTCGATCCCCAGTGCCACCGGTACCTACCTGTGATACAATGGGTACAAGCTTCTGCTGGCGTGGTGCTCGACTTATTCAGGGTGAAATGCTCGTGAAATCGGTCCCTGACCCCACCTTGAGAAGTCGAAAATTCCTTGTGCTATGGCAGTGTTTGGCCACAAATGCCCTTGCACCATAAAAATCCACTATCATCATTACGTTTAAAAAGTGAATCAACTGCATTGAAGAGAAAAAGGTATGTTGTTTTACTATTACGCAGTCGCCGCGGAATGCAGTCAGAGAAAGATTCCGACACTGAAAGCATCCATCACGCAGAAGGCAGCAAAGTTCTCCAGCAGAAGTGGTCACGCATTTCCGGCAGTGCGAAAGCTGTTTGCCTTCATAAAGGATAACGTATAAAAGTCAATAATTTTCGCGCATACATTTAGGACACATCAGCTAAGTCCCAAAGTTAAAAGAAAGAGCGGTCATATGAGTGACTACCGGACACTCCTGTTAAAAAAAATCTAAGTGGACACTTTAGCTCCGCCTTAACGTATGACGCGATAGCGTTAATGGGTTTATGCCCATATATACGGAACTGGTCACTGTACGCTTTACGCTCATAGATTCCTGCGACTCTTCTTACCGCTCCTGGCGCTGTGGAGCATTGGTGCAGTGGTTAAGCGATGCGCCAGGTTGCATCGATGCAGGTTGTGATGACGCCAGAAGGTCACGTGGACTAGGTGGACAGAGTACTGCGGCTGGTCGATCTGCGAGGCTTAAAACGGCCGCCAGCGCTGACGCAGCACAATTTTTTCCTACATGAAAATACTTACGCTCTCGCGTTCAAAAAAAGATTCCTTCTTTTCGTATATCCGGCGGTGCTTTTATGCTGCCTTCAATGAACACAATCCTCCCCAGCGGAAGATCTCCTGCGCCTAGAAGAGCATGTGTCTTATTAAGTCGTAAGCCTTTCTTGGCTCATGAGTGGCGTGGACAGAAGTTGTCGACAGAAGTTGTCCGCATGAACTGTCAATCAGAAGTTGTATGGTAAATAAAATAAAATGTGAAACTTGATTAAGCAACAGTTCATAAAGCAACATATATGTATTGAAATTAAAGCGAAAAGCAAAAATAAATAAAATGAAAATGAATCAAATAAAAGACCATAAATGCAAAAACTAAATAAATATAAATAAAATATGGAAAGTAAACATTAAACCAAAACTGAAAATATTAAGAAAAATAAACAAAATACAAAAATGAAAAATGGTGGGAGAAACAGAGGACAGAGAAAGGCTTTCGCATTTCCGTTCTTCAGGAGTGCAATTTTGTAATTTTTTCGCACAAGATGACACAGTATAGGTATCTGTGCTGATCGTCGTGTAGCCCATAAGCAGCACAATTATTTTCTTCAGCTGATGATGGGAAATAGCTGAGATGGTCTAGTTAATGTAACATGAAGAGACAATTTGCTTGAAGGGCGCAGGTACATTCCACCGTTTTGTTCTCCCAAATCTGATCTCCGCCAAAAAATACGCACCGGTAGGCCCCATAAATAAAGCTCTCCACCTCTGTGCACCTGTATAGTCTTTAGTAGACGCAGCGCCTGCCGGCGCAATTGCATTTTGCCTCGACCAATATTGAAATCAAATTAAATTAGTTTTGAGGGAGAGGAAATAGCGCAGTATCTGTCTCACATCTCGGCGGACGCCTGAACCGCGCCTTAAGGGAAGGAATAAAGGGGGAAGTGAAAGAAGAAAAGAAGAAAGAGGTGTCGCAGAGGAGGGCTCCGCAATAATTTCGACCACATGGGGATCATTAACGTACACTGATATAGCACAGCAACCGCCATATGCGGCGATTTGCAAAATATGCCCTTGGGGATCTTCAGAAAAGGGGAACATTAAACGGCTTTCTATAGCTTAAGCGTTGCGATTCTGCGTACCATTGCCGTCACGAAAAATCAGACGGGCCGTAAGAAAAAGGAAAGTAAGGCTAATAGGCTTTAATAGGAGCAATATTTTTTAGCGAACTGTTTCCAAAGGCGCTAGCTTATCGCATAATTTGGAGCCTGTAGGTGAATTGATCAATCTGAGGTCGTTTCTAATGCATGCCAGGAGAAATCCAGTGAAAAATTTTTTTTTTTTTTAAAAAAAAAGCAGGTGCCTGAAGTGTGATTTCTAAGATTTCTAGTGTTTATGTGACATGGGGCAGTATTGAATTAGTGCAGTTCTTTTAAACGATCCCTTTTTCATTTGCTTTCCATTCCCTTACTATGGGGCAAGCAAAAGTTTTGGTCTTACCTAAATGAAGTTTATAATCATTAAAAGTTATGTCTAGGAAGCGACAAAAGGTACGCGATTTATTGCAGGTTTATTTCGTGGAACATGCTAGAATGAAGAATGAGTTAAGAATGCATTCTTGCTCAGGCGGGAAGTGTTTTCCATTCGTGAGGCTGTTGGCGCAAAAACTATTCTCGAATTTTGAGATCTGCCGTCGCGCAGTAGTCGAAGCGTGCTTGGTACCTTGGGCGCTGTCGCCCTTCTTCAAGCGGCGGATCACGCGCAGGAACCATGCAGGCGGTGTCTGTCTGGAGATCTCAGTGTGAAATTCGGCTGCACAGTAAACATTCCTACATATCTTGGATCTGCTCTGAATAGATCTTGCCTTTGCTCCCGTGTGGAAGTATTGCCATAGCGTTCTCTCTCATGAATAGGCTCCGGTTAAGGCGTAAAACTCTATGTGAAAACTTCTGGGTTTTAAATAATTTCTACATGATGCCTACACTTCCAAACGGATTGCAACATATAAATAACCTACTAGCGAAGGCACGAATTCTGTGTTCCGAATTCCCATAGGGCACTCGCTAAATTACGCCACAATAACAATTTGTGACATTGCTGAGATAACCTCTATATTGGAGGTAATTAGAAGCAGCAAATGACCTCCGGTGAACGCGAAGAGCACGCCGATTATCAGTGGGCTGGCACTTGTAGCGACATTCCCCGCATTTAGAATTCGTGCTTGTTTGTGTGTTTGTCCGAAACCTCCTTTGTAGCAGGATGCCCTTCGGTCCACCGGGTGACGTGCAACCTGGGTAGGTTGTCCAGTGTGGCAGGTGGCTGGTAATGACTAGTCTCGAGCGGTCGCTTGGAAAGAGTGATTCCTCTCTCACAAGTCCCATCGATAGCAGCCCCTGCCATCGCCTGGCAGTGGCGCACCGCTTAACTGCTGCACAATGACGCCAGTACTGGCACGACAATTCCCGGGGATCTATGAATGTAGATTGGAGAATGACCAATTCCGCATATATGGGCATTAGTCTATTACCACTATCCGAACTAATTTCATCCAGTGGGCAGTAGGCGATGATGCCATGGGCTCTAGGAGTAGCAAGGAAAATTATTAAGAGTTCGCAGTGAGAAATAGTTTATGCGTCATGAATACTTTCTTCGGGAAACGGGAGAACAGGAAGTCGGCGTCGAAGTGGCTCAATGGCAAGACTAAACATCACATAGATTTGTGCAGAAAATAGTTTTGTGCAGTCATTGTGCAGGATGTGGCAGTCCTAAGAAAGGTGCGATGTAGCGACCATTGGATGGTTAAGGCTTGAAGTAGCATAGAATTAAAATTGGAACGAAAGAAACTAGTGGTGTAGAATCCCATCAACGAATAAGCGGTGAGAGAGAAAGAGGAACACATGATCTTGCTGCCGATAGAGATATCGGGGGAGTGGCACCTAGCTTCGAATGTTCTAGGAATCCGAAAAGTAGGAGGAATGAAGTAGCAGGAATGGCGAATTGAATTTAGGGTAGTGAAAACTCGGCACCTTTGAACTGCATTCGAAACAAACTTTCGCTTGAGGGTATTAATGATGCAGTGCCCTTTCTCTTCTAATGTATGCTTCACCTCTTTTGAAAATGTGTTTGAAGGCTTCGTTAATGATGTATGGGTGGCTTGTTGGGTTAGAGTTATATGCCTCTGCATTATTATGTGGGCTGTTTAATTTAACCTCAGACATTCTCTGGAACAAATAATCATCGCTGACCACCATGATAGTTGATATTATGCTTTTCATCTAACGCATATTCGAGCCCTCGGAGCGACAGCTCCGGAGATGTGAAGAGTAATATTGCTTGGAATACCGTGTTTTCCGCTTTATTTTGGCCCATAATTCATTTATTAAGTTTTATGGCCTGAGCCGGCGCGTCGTATCATAGGGCTCCAAAGTATCTACGACAAGCGTGAACCTATCTCGGCTCATGTATGCCATGTTATTCACCATTCACTGTAATTTACTATCATTCAGCAAAGCACGTGATTACGACTTTTATGCCGAGAAGGATGGATTCAAGCTGCCGGCTAATACCTGTCCTATCAGCTTGAATAGACGCTCACCTGTTGTGAATACTTTTGTGCCGGATAGTAGTCTGTAGAGGCTAGGAACTTCATGAAAAAGAAAAAAAATCTGGCTAACACAATAATCACCCGCACAAATGACAGACTGATCACGTGATTGCGGTGACACAGTGCAAAAACACATCATCAGAGAGATCTGGACAGTGTCATGGCAAACGCCACTACAAACAGAATCTCTACAAAAATCCTGTGCGATAACGTGTCGCATTCAAACAACGCCCGAAATGAAAAATTCGCCGCTGGAAAACTGCCAACCCGCGGTCTATGCCTTAGTGTCCGAGCTCAAGAACGAACCGCAACGCATAAAAAATATTGTTCTCAAAGAGGTTTTCAGTCAATTTTTAAAGATGTAGATCGATCAGTCTGAAAAAGTTGCCTTTCTTTAATGAGTTTGCTCGAGTCGCGCCCTTAATAAGATTTACCGTAGTTCATAAAAACATTGAAGGACCATGAATTTACTTAGCCAGTCAGAAGAGTACCGACGGTATTTGCTTTCAAGAAATCAATCTTTGCAGAACCAATAGGGTCGTTACGAGACTAAGTGAAACTGCTCTTTTTCTTCTCTCTGTGCCTAATATTGTTTGCTCCTTCTTTCCTTACGATTTCCACACGTGGAAAGCCCTTTTCTCTGCAGCGTACAGTGATGCCATCAAGCCTATTTTGTAGGTCTGTCATAGATGTAACCGCAGTCATCAGGCGCGCCTATAACAGCAAACAACTTTGAGTATTCTTCTTACTTCCGACAATCCAAAAAAAGCTGGAAATAGTTGCCACGGCCAGGCGGTAGACATTACCTTTTCACATAAACCTAACAGCAGAACCTGCTGGATGATTACTTCCGGCATATCAAGCTTAGAATCATAAACTTAAAAGGTCATGGAGGACAAATTTATGAAATTTTTGTTCTCTTAAAAAATCGAATTTATGGGCCTTCTTGGGCATGTTGATGTTCTTCCGGCAGCAAAAGGCGCATTTATTACTGACAAAACTATATTTAACAATTTTCCGTTCACCTCATTTATAAGACGCATTTGTTACTGACAAAACTATATTTAACAATTTTCAGTTCACTTCATTTATTAGATGCATTTATTACTGACAAAACTATAACAATTTTCCACTCACTTCATTTATAAACGCATTTATTACTGACAAAACTATATTTTACAATTTTCCGTTCTTTTCATTTATTAGACGAATTTATTACTGACAAAACGATATTTAAGAATTTTTTTTTCACTTCGTTTATTAGACGCATTTATTACTGACAAAACCATATTTAATAATTTTCCGTTCACTTCATTTATTAGACGCATTTATTACTGACAGAACAATATTTAACAATTTTCTGTTCACATCATTTTTTACACGCATTTATTACGGACAGTACTATATTTAACAATTTTCTGTTCACTATACCGAATCAGGACTGCATGATGATCATTTTGAAGTGAATGGCGCTGTAGCCTAGCTTTAGAGATGCGACCCAAAAAACCTGCGTCGGCGTATGCCGAAATTTACCGCTAATGAGTACACATAATGAGTACACATATGTTATATATTCCTTCCCACAGAAATAATTGAGAGCCTAAGAATGAGGTAATGCGCATATTACAAGCACTCTCATATCATGAAAAGCAATTTATTAGTACTCGTCAAGAGGAACGTATATAATAACAGTATATTGTACCAGGCACCTATGCAGAATAACAGTACATAATAATAGGAACCTATTAAGCAGAAACGTGCAGGCTAACAAAAAGAAGTTCAACTTAAACTGGGCACAACACAGCGAACTATGGAAAAGAAAACGATAGGTTTAACGGTAAGAGACAGGAAGTAAGCAGGTAAGGTCTGGGAACAAACGCTTATTAATTATATCCCAGATCAATTCAAGCAAATGAAATGGGCATACGCAGAACATTTAACGAGAAGTCAAGGTATTCAGTTGTCTTTTAAGTGTAATCGAAAAGATTGCAAGAGAAAAACAGCCTAGCCGAGGCCAGGAAAAAGTCGTTCGGGCTAGGGTGCATGGGTCAAGCGGATTGGTTATGATGATGAAATAACTTTATTTGCACCCGTCAAGGAATCAGAGGGCGAAAAAGACGAGTCTTGACCGCCGTCATCTTCCTCCCCTTTCAGCAGGCTGGGATCCCTTGGGATTCAGCGGTGTCCAGGGCCAGACGGATGACTTCTTTTTGTTCTTCTTCTTTCTGGCTGGCCATTAAAGCCTCCCAGGACTCTATATTCCTGTCTGGTTCGTTGTGGCTAGGGCATGTCCACACCATGTGGATCATGTCTTACACCTGGGGTCTTGGATCGCCGGATGCCATCTGCTTAGTGCGAGTGGGTTCGGAAAAACTCCCGCCTGTAACTTTCTCCATATGACTTCTTCCTTTTTGCTGAGGCCCTTGCATGCTCCAAGTAATGTCTGTCTTCCTAATCTGTAATGGTTAAGAATATCTTGGTACGTGTTCAGCTCCTCGCTCGTCTGAAGGGACTCTCTACTCGACGAGACCGCATTGGGGTCCCGGTGTGTGAGTCCTCGGGCCAATGCGTGCGCTGTCTCGTTTCCCCGGAGGCCCTCGTGGGCCGGAGTCCAAACAAGGTTAATTAGTTATGCCGGTGTCGGGCCGGCTGTGAGAATTTTGACTGCTTCGACAGATACCCTGCCTGCGTTGTAGTTGCGGATAGCCGATTTGGAATCTGTTATAATCACCCTAACATTCCGTTGAGTTAAAGCCAGCGCAATGGCTACCTCCTCAGCCGCTGTTGCATCACTCTGTTGGGTGCTGCAGCACGAGACTCGGTCTCCGCCCTCCCTGGTCGCCAGGGCTACGAAACCCGTTCTGCCTTCATATTCCGCCGCGTCCGTGTAAACCACGTCCTGTCTATTGGCTAATTTTTTTCTGCAGAGCTTTCGCTCTGTCCTTTCGCCTACCCTCATGGTGTACCGGATGCATATTCCTTGGGAGTGGTGGGATTCTGATTTTGTTCCTTATGTCTGTTGGGATATTCTCCGTGTGTTTGAGCCGCGCTCGAGGTTCGAAGCCTAGCTTTTCTAGTATTTTTAGCGCCGAATGGCTGCGTAGAAGTCGTTGTTGTTGCGCTACTCTGGTAGCCTCAATGAGCTCGTCTAGGGTGTTTGAAATCCCCATGTTCAGAATTTTCTGGGTGGATGTGTACGGGGGGAGGCCCAGAGCGGTTTTGACGCCTTTCCTAATTAGGATTTCAATCTTGTTTTTTTCTGCTTTGGCTAGAAGACGGACCGCCCACGGGGGGAGGCCCAGAGCGGTTTTGACGCCTTTCCTAATCAGGATTTCAATCTTGTTTTTTTCTGCTTTGGCTAGAAGACGGACCGCCCACACCGAGACCCAAAAAGGTCGCAGCGGTAAATTGGGATCTATTCAGGGTGAACCTTCCTACCCGAGACGCAATCAGGGACATAGAATCTTGGGGCACAGACCTTCTCGCAGCAGTTAAAGAAGCCACCGAAGAGGTGGAAGCAGACGAAACGCAAGAGGAGGTAGACAGGCGTATGATAGGCCTGTGGCGCAAGAAAAGGGAGCTAGAAGAAAACCTTGCTCAAAACAAGGGGAACAGAAACATACGTAAGCTCCTAGCCAAACAGAATAGAGATATCGAGGAGCACGCGCTGAACTTAACCAGACAAAACTGGGGTAGTATCTGCGAGCAGATGGACCGCAGAATCAGCAAAGCCAACACGTGGAAAATGCTCAGACATCTCTTAGACCCGGACAAGACAAAGTATGAGGCACGACAACAACTACAGAAACTCGTATATAAATACGAAGGCACTAGCGATCAACTAATCTCTGAAGTGAGGGACAGGTACTTGAGGTGCACACCACCCACACCCCTCCCCGAGTACAAGGGCGCAGAGAATCCTCTTCTAGATGGGCCCATCACCATCGGAGAGGTTAGGGCGGAGTTGAACAGACTCAGAACTAAAACTGCGGCAGGTCCAGACAGAATCAGCAATCGCATGCTGAGGAATTTGGATGATGCATCAATTAGAAACCTAACAGCGTACATGCAGGAATGTTGGGACAAGGGCCGAATACCACCTTCGTGGAAAGAGGCCAACCTAGTCCTTATTCCAAAACAAGGTAGGAAACTAAGTCTCGAAAACCTGAGGCCCATTTCGCTTACCTCATGTGTAGGTAAGCTAATGGAGCACGTTATTCAAACGAGGCTAAACAGATTCCTAGAAGAACAAAAGCTTTACCCCGACACAATGATCGGATTCAGGACACATCTTTCTGCATGCGATGTTATGCTTCAACTTAAAGAACAAGTGCTAGACAACGAAACAGCTGATACCAGAGTAATAGTCGGCCTTGACGTGGCCAAAGCTTTTGACAACGTTGACCACGCAGCCATACTAGAACGCTTAGAAACTCTAAATGTAGGGGGAAAGGTATACAACTACGTGAAGGACTTTCTTTCAAACAGAACAGTTACTATCAGCCTTGGAGGGAAGGAAGAGAAAGGCATAAGGCTGGGCAACAAAGGTACTCCCCAAGGCTCGGTCCTATCACCGACACTCTTCAATATTGCAATGATTGGCTTACCACAGAAATTGACGCGTATAGAAGGGCTCAACCACACAATATACACGGACGACCTCACCCTCTGGGTTACCAGAGGCAGTGACGCGCACATCGAAGGTACCCTCCAAAGAGCGATCGAGGAAATTGAGTCGTACCTAAAACAAGTAGGACTCAAATGTTCTGCCGAGAAATCTGAAGCGCTCTTCCTCGGCCCACAAAAGAGACGAACAAAGCCCCATGAACATGGGATAACGCTAACGGTAAACGGGGACAAAATACCATCAGTGGAGATGATTAGAGTACTGGGTTTTAGGATACAGACAAACGGTAAGAACACCGAAACGATACGAAAACTCGAATCGAGTGTAAGCCAGACGTGTAGGCTACTCAAAAGAATAGCAAATAAACACGCGGGAATGAAGGAGACGAACCTCTTAAGACTAGTTCAGTCATTTGTAATCAGCAGAAGCACATACGTGGCACCATACCTACGGATTGGTTACAAATTTCGCGAGCGTAAGAAGGCCGCAGCTGGAGCAAGAGCGCGTTAAATGGAGATATATGGGAAAGGCCTCTTCCCTGCAGGGGCAGAAGTCAGGCTGATGAATCTATTGACAGAGGCAAGCTATTTTTTATCCAAGGGGCTCCCTCAGCAACCTTGCTCGCTTAGTATTGCGCAAAACATATACGACTTAGAATGCTCACTACAAAAACATGCCAGCGACAAGCCAAACTGTGTTCTTCCGAAACGTCGAGGACCACATCCTAACGTAGCTACGAAGAAACTAGCATTTCTCTGTTTCACTTATTTCTACAGCACAAAAGAAAAGTAAAAGAACACAGCAATGTAATAACCTTTTGCAACGTGGTTGTAAACTATATTGCGGTATCGTGATCTTTCTTGACTGTTTCCAACTTGCTCATTTCATTGATGTTTGCTGTACCTCCAAGCAACTCTTCAACCCACAGAGAGCCAGTTAATTGATCAGTGACACGTTCGCATGCTCAGACAAGAAAAATTTTTTCAGCACGTGGGAAACAATGTCTGCATTTCTCTGAATTATAACTTATGGCACAGTTTTTTATACTGTGCAAACAGTGCTTTCGTATGATGTTTGACGTGCGCCTTGTGAATGAACGCCTGTTCGCAATGTCCGTAGACCGCATCGCCACTTGACGGTGAGAGCGTGAAGTGCCAGGAAGAGGGCACTGGCGGCGTTGGACGGTAGCATAAGCGCGTTTCTCGCTTGGTCAGCGGCATAAGCTCATCCTTCTGTCTTCCTAAGCATATGGAGACGAATGCGTGATGCCTCAGTACGCTGACCGAGGCACACACAAGCAAAAATGCTCCCGTTGTTAGCCGGCAGATAATTAGAAGAAGTAAAATTGGGTGGTGAATCTGCGGTTTGGTGTATATGCTTGTCGCTGCCAGCGAAAGGCTGCAGCGCACATTTGACCGCTAGGGATTTTTTCTAGAGTAAACAAAACGCAGCTGCTTGGCCTGCTCAGGAAAAAAAAGCGCGTTGATTATCTTTGAGGTGTTTGCACTGCTGAAAACTCTGCCACGCCAAAGCCATGGCCCTGCAATTTCAAAAGCCGAGTGAATCATAAAACACTGATGCATCTTTGCAGCATTGTTGCTATGAGGACTGGCGGTTTCAAAGGCGATGAGTGGCTGCATTATGAAAGCCATATAAAGAAGTCAACCTTGTGCGATGTAATATTAATCACGCCCTTGGCGACGCTTGCATGTGCTGGGGGTGAGGTATTACGCAAGTAAGCCCATTTAGCTGCTAAATGCTGCCGGCATCACACTGGCCAAAATCCGCTTTCTAACTCGGCCGACCCTAACACGATCAAACTTGTTTTTATGTCCTTTGTATTTCGCTTGATTCATCGCAGTAGTGCTGTTGCGTTGAGCGAGAGAACAAACCAGAATATTAACCGTGCGCAATGTGTATGTTCTAGTAGAAATTTTGAAACATGGAAACGGAGAAGCTGAATTTTCTTGCGCCTGGAGACGCGGGCTGTACCGAGAAAGGCACTCTGCAGGTCTCCCCTGGAACAGCACAATGCACCTTTCACTTCAGAGCTACGTGTTTAGACAGAGAAGAGATAAGCTTTTACACGGTTTCAATGATCAAAATAACACCTGCCAACACCGGCGAATGAAGTACATTTTCCTATTTACTTAACCCTATTGTCACGTGCCACACACCGCACCGATGGACACTGAATCAGGGGTTCTTTCGACATGCTTCCCGTGCCACAAACTTTACAGACGTGCTCAATTCCGCGACCACATTTCGTAAATGGACAAATTACCGCTGCGTGGGTTACAGCAAAAGACGGCAAGCGCAAATACCTTAACAAAGAAAGTATTCGTAGCTATGCCTGCACCTAACTGATCTAGCGTAGGGAAACCTTTAACGCCACAGCAAATGATCTGACGTGCGCTCGATCAGCACCTCCCCGCCTTTTATTAAACTTTGAATCCCGGCCTGGCCTGATCTAATGTGTGTCATTATATCTCCTAAGGGGACTGAATTAGTGAATGCCAGCGCCACATTGCTGCTAATTAATCTCAGCGCATGTAAAACGCCAAGATTATGCTGTGGCGTGCATAGACTAAACAGCGCTAGACTCTTTCAGACAGCCGTATTGAATTTTGTCGCACCACCAATAGGCGTCAACATAGCATATATTGACTCATGTAGAGTTTGTGGGTGTATTACGTTAGTTCTGTAGCCTGAAATAGAGTGAAGAGAGAATAACATTGCAACGCCATCTGTTCATGTCGTTGCGTTCTTTCGTTCGTGTTGATAAATGGTTTGGCTGGCAAGATTAGCAACGACGGGACAAAATGTGGAGCATATTTTGTTACACACGCATGCAGATCCAAGCCCTCTGCTACATTCCATACCCAAGAGTTTTGCATTTAGGCGCTCAACACTAGACGGCACTTGTGCGCGATTTGGGGAAATAAAATCTCTCGTTTCGGGAAAAGATGCAGGCGGAGAACTCGCTGGTCACGAAAGACTAACCCTTCTCTTTGCAAATCGGGAGGATCATCTGTCACGCACGTGCCTGTTTCTGGGATGCCGTGTATTTTGGGGGAGTCTTCCTGTTTTGTAAACGTGTGGGCATATAACATCGATTATTTTCGGTAAGGCACGTGTGTTAGGGCTATAAAATATATTTGACGTGTGCTTGAGTTTGTATTGAACCTCTGGAGAAAGTGGGCGTCACGGCATGTTTATTGCCACCCTGCAGTGAATGCTCACTTCGTGACAAGCAGCAATCGACCACTGATGCTTATTGCGTGCAGAACCTCGCTTTTCAACGCTTTGAAAAGATTAAAACCTTAAATTGTAGTTAATTTAAAAATTTATAATCTCAATAAAGGGACCTGATAAATTTCAGTGGATTTAAAAATTTCTAACGCGAATGCGACGAATTTGATCGGAATTTTATCTTTATGCCTGCAGACGCTAGGCAACAGGCTCACAAAATACGTTAAACGGTGTAGTTTTTAGCAGTGGTTACTGGTACAAGAAAAAACTTTCATGATGTGGGCGGCTTATGAGAGTTGTGCGGGCTCAGGGCTTAAATAAAAGCCTTGCTGCTCCTCAAGCTTAAAAAAATTCTGAAGTATGAGTAGGCGTGTCATTCTCATTTCTGTTGACATTGGTAGTTTTATAGACGCCATAAGTTTGCAACAACGCTGCTCAAAAATTAAACTCTGTGGCCTGCAGAATTTTTTCGAACCCTTTATATGTAAAAGTTCTCCATCCTACGGAGGTACATAAGTTGGGGCTACAGATGGAGCTGTTTCCGGGATTGGTTAGCAGGTTTATATCTTCTATGCTCGATCCAGCCCTGGTAAAAAGTCTAGAAGGCGGAGCTTAGGTTGTTGCTCGCTATCTCAACAACGCGGAGCTCATGCCGTTACTGTTATCGAATACGGAACTGTGCCGACGTAATATAACCACTGTAGTTAATTCTTCCTTATCCCCTCTTTACGATTCGCTGAAATGAAACCTCTGCCTTCACAAGATGAAGGCTGAAGGTGTTGTCGCTTGACCCAATAATGAAGAAATAAATAGCAAGAACGGAATGAAATCCAAAAAAAAACAAAAGACACGTGTAACGCTGAAGAATTCCCAACATGCACGCTTGCTTTCCCTTTCACATGCTCCTCACTACAGCAGTATATTCAGCACTCCACTGAAGATGAAAATGATGAGCATATTTTTCAAAACGAACGCAGAATTCCGACTGGGTCCTTTCAAGAACTCCTCTCTTTATACCTCAACAATATGCACGTTACTTGAGAAGGACAAGCACTATTGCAAAATCATGGTGTGTGTATAGGAGCTAAAATAGTCCTTAGTAGCATTTTTTTTAGCCAAGTCGACAAGAAAGTGATACATGACTTGGTATGTGGTTTCATACTCAGTTTCAGGTGCGTGGGTGATTTTCTTGTGGTTGTCCATTCCCTCGAGCCAGCAACGGTGCCATATGTTCATGATTGTTTTGTAGAAAAAGGGTCCGGACTAAAATTTGACGCATGAGGCTCCTTGCATAGCATGCTCATTATATAGACTTCTATCTCGGCTTTGAAACAAACCACCTGCGCTTACAATACTCTTATCGGAGCGAGAAGCCTCTGTTGAAATACAGGTCATGTCATTCAAAACTTGTAAAATCGGGATAGTCGCTGAATGCGTGAGTATGGCACTGAAGAAATCCTGCCTTAACAAGGTGAGCAATGGCCTCTTAGTCCAGGTACACCGTTGCAGGAAGGCCGGATCTACAAATTCGGCCCTTGTCTTTTTTTGCAGGTAAAATCCTCACGAAACTGAAAGCCTTTAAGCACGACACGGAGCAGGCTAAGATAAGGATCCAGAAACGAATATTGTGAAAACCTAAAAAAATGTAACTCCAACCGAAAAAGTATGGCTTCAAATGCAGCTCCTTCGTCTTCCTTCTGCAAATGCATAAAAAAGTAGCTTTATTTTGCATATGTAAAGGTGCTTCGAATTAACGTTTTATAAGCACCTTGCTGCCACTCATTCGTGTAGCGTGAAGCTTATTTTTTCCCTGTTTGCCATTTATTGGAGTTCTGCTAACCCGTATTAAATCACTGCAGTTCCTTTAAACATACATATATTATCACTTTTAACTTTCTTTGCACAGCAGTTTGAATATCCTCTCAAGATTCATCGCCGTCTGTTTTTCAGGCGTTTCTCTCGTATTTCAACCAGTTTTGCTCATCAACATGTGTGCGAAATTTAATGCTCCACATGTCGATCTGAGGCGCCAAGTAGCCTTTCACAAGTAATTGTCGCCGATCATGCCACGATCACTCACCGGCAAGGAAACGGCAACCCACGTGGCGCTCTAATGAGGTCTAAGCTCTTGAGATGTAGCGTTTATTTTGCTGATCGCGGCTGTAGCCTCTTGAGCATGACAGAATTCGACCCTGACAGAGCAAAAGTAGGGCGCTTCGCTTTTGGGTTTTATTTTATTCCAGATTTTTGGGGATATAAATTAGGCGATATTGTTGAAGCCGAAATTCAAGTAGAAATCTGGTTATCCAGAAAACATTTTTGTAGCTCGGGTTCATATGGGTTATCGTTTGCTGCACAAGACATTTTTTCGGGAGAGTTCGTTCTTCTGCTGTACATCAAACGCTGGACAAATGCTGAACATTGTTTGCTGATTATTTCATAAACAGCGCGGAAATAGCGAGTTCCACTAAATAATTTCTATATTTTAAGATTTTTTTCTTAACTGATAACAAATATTTCATCTCGTAGGTTAGCAGTCTCCTTTGAGGCACTCCCGTACCCAAGCAAGAGCTCAGCCTGCCTGTATTTATACAGTGCGAAAACATTCAAATCATTTAGACGAATTTAAATGCGGAAGGTCCTTGGGTCAGAGTGCCGTTAGCGTTCGATCAGACATCTTGTGGGTAGCCATGTTTTGGCGTTTCGCTTCTAAATCGCCTTTTTCGAACTTATCCACAAATTCACCGCTATCATGAAAATGTGCGTTAAAAAATATTTAAAATTCATACATGACCGAAGACTTCCCTCTAGAATAAGCACTAGATATCCACAACTTTTTTTGCGTTTTCTTCAGTTCGAGAACTGGAAAAAGCAATGTCGTCTAGAAGGCTCATTTTCAATGAGAAAAGGAGTTTTATCTGATTTTTAGGGAATATGTTGGGACTCCCAGAATCGGGTAAAACGGAGTTTTGCCCGACAACGATAGGTCTTTAGTATAAAGGTGTTTTTTTATGATGCCAAAACCGCATTACCAATCATGGCGATGCGGATGCATAAAATGGTGGTTGGCCTTTTTCATCATTTATGTTAGAGTACGACAACCAATGACAAAACAAAATCTGAAGGAAATGGAGCCCGATGAACGCCCAGACTACGAATAAAAACAATGGCACTGACCAACCAAATAGAAGTTCTTTCCTGACTCGCTAAATGCCTCGCATATACCGGTCGATGGAAGTAACGATCATGCTGTTGCCAAAGAACGCGCTTGTCTTAAAGAAACAAAGCCGGAACTTTACGACCTCGAACGTGAGCACCACTGGTCTCGGACAATAACCTTAGGTAGGAAACGTGCCCAGAGAAAGTTTCGTCCACGTCAGCTTGATATGAGCCCACGCACACTTAGCAAAAAATGCTCAGTAAAGCCGTTCTCTTCCTGCCGCAGCCCACGTGAAAAGCCCGCGTTGTGGTTGGTATTTCTTTGGTGGTGGTTTCAAAGAAAAACGACCCAGTGACTGCGTGGCGGTCCAGCGGCTGGAAGAAGCCCCCGAGGAGGCACCACGTATCTGAAGCAGATGCGCTGGACGTCAGGTAGAGGAAGCATATCAAATGTCGAGTCTATTTCGGATGGGATGGACGCAACACTGGCGAGCTTTTTCGCTTCGAACATTCTGGCTGCCAACCTAGCCGATGCATAATTGCTGAGGTCCTCCGCCATAGGCCACACCGGGAAGACAGCTGAATACGATGGAACGGTCTTCCTCCTAACAGGCCCACTGTTGTGCACAGCATTGATCGAAATGTTACGGTTCAACGGGGGAACGTAGGCTACTTTTGTTTGGTTTCGTCGGCGTTTTTTTAGGAGAAGTTGCACTGGGAAAGCTCCTGTTGCTGTATATGCCTTATAGAACAAATTAAATATCTTGCGGAACTTAACTTTAAGCAAGCAGGTTAAGAAGGGCACGGAGTGTCTTTACCATAGCCACTTTTTATTGGATAGTATAAGAGCCTTATTGCAGCGGAAAGCCGGCGTCCTGCAGTGACCGGTGTCCCACCTTGGGAAGAAAAATGTAAAGGAAAAAAAACTTCATAGCCCTTGGAGAGGGATTCCAAGCAGCGGCGGCAAAAATACGTCAGTTCCGCTTTCGAGTGCTTCAGGCCACTACACCATCGACGCAGCTGGAGATTAGAAGCAGTGAAATTTCATTATAAGAGCCATTGCTACCGCAATGTCATCGAGGACTGGTAATTACGCGATCTACAAACTTTACTTGTTCTGAGTTCATTCTGTGCTTAGCACTTACTGTAATTGTCATGGTAAATGCTACGGCATTGTTTTCCGAATATTGCTGGCGTATATTAGTTTTTGTACACAGGGACAACAACGCGCTTACTTATTTAGCAGTGCATATAGATAACAATGACATGTTTTAAGTGCAGGGCACATGTATTTATGCAGCGCGTGCCAGAAGTAAAGGCAGAGTGATATCTTGGCGCTGAACTCGTAGCTGGCACGGTTTTGTCTCACGTATTAGATGAAACAACACACATGCACACACACGTACCAGTATAAGCATCTAGCCTCTTGTCCAATAGTGCTTTGAGGGCTTGCCTTATATGCTCGTTACTCTGTAATATCGCCAGAAGCTGCCGAGTAGAAAAAATAACTCGAGTTTCAAAACAACTTTTAGTGAGGATGAGGGAGGGCTGGATAGTTTTTAAAATGAGGGCGAGGGTGATAGAGGGTCATGAACTCAAAAGTAAGTGCGGGAGTAAAAGTAAAAATAAGGGCATTCGCCCACCTATGCAATAAACAATGCCGCTGCGCACAAATACACCGAGGAATGTAACTGAATGGGATGCTCCAGAACATAACACACTGAGGAAAGTAACTGTATAGGGTGCTCGAAAACATAACATTCAGAATTAAAGTACTATGCAACAATTAGTTTTCAATAATATTATTAATGATAAAAATAAATTTTATTTCCATTAGTTCCAACTAGACGGAGCAGTTGAGAGAAAAGGAGGCGTCTATGTGACGAAGTTCGCAGCTTCTGTGCAGATGGCAGTTACAATGGGTGGGAAACGCTAACGCAATCCACGGAGTTGACGCTTCAGCATAAAATTAATCACCGTCATCATAAGCCTGACTACACCCACTGCAGGGAAAAGACCTCTTCCATGTCTCTTCAATTAACCCGGTCCTGTGCCACATGCGGCCACCCTAGCCCCTAAAACTTCTTAATCTCTTCCACCTGGCTAACTTTCTACCGCCCCCTGCTACGCTTGCATTTCCTTGAAATCTTTTTACCCTTAAGAACCACAATTTATCTTTCCTTAGCTTTACATGCCATGCCCAAGCCCATTTCTTAATCTTGATTATGGATATTCAATTATATTTAACACTAAACTGAATGAATTAAGCATAGTAATGCGAGAAAGAAAGAGAAATTTATTAATTACGTTTTATGTTAAGAATTATATAATACTCGTCTACGCAGCAAAAAGAAAGCTAAAATAAGTTGGAAAGCACATCAGAGAACAGTGCGGAATGTATCATTAATCTCATAAATGAACAGTATTGTTTCGGAAGTGGAACATAGTAACTGCAGGAAAGTTGACACTAACAGCAAGAGACCTGTTTAGTAAAACTGGGAGTTGGTAATTAACTTTTCGACGGTGCAGTTTGTTCTTTTATTCGGTACAACTCATTGTGGTTTTTGGTGGTTACGATAAGGCGAAACGGAAAGGCGAAAATTAACCAGTGAGACTACTCCTTGCGATAAATGATTTGTGTAAAGATAACAGTGGAGCTCCTTTCAACAAAGGGGTGGGAACAGGTTTAAAAAAAAACTGCCCGCAGCTCATAACTCCAAAAGGAACATCGTCATTCATAATTGCGCTTTTGAAATGACTTGGAACAACACAGGAGCGGCACAAACACTGGTGCGCAAACTGTCAACTGAAGTTTAATGCGGTGTGCATATATATTTAAGCTTTACAAGTCAAGAACAGAAATACAAGTGAGGAGCAAAACCGCAAACCAGGACGGGACTGATGGAGGCGACAACACCGCCCTGTGTTGTCGTCTGCATCAGTCCCGTCATGGTTTGCGGTTTTGCTCCTAACGATGTCCTACCAACTGGCCTACAACCAAGTCCTTCCAGAAACAGAAGCATCTTCCAAAATGAATGATGAATTAATGATGGGGAAGTTCCCCTTCGGCAGAGGAAGTGGTCGAAGAAATTATCTGACAATTTTATCTTCGCTTCATCTCCTTAAATACCGCCTAGTTTCACTCCCCCCACCCCAATCAGCAGGAAAAACTCATAGCTATGATGATATTTTAGTCCTAGCATAAACGTACGTGCGTGCAAGGCTCTGACCGAAGGGGCTGGTAGGACGTGCTGTCTGTCGCTGTGACAGATAGCGTGCGTCCAGCTGATGAATAATAATAGGGCACTGTGTAGCGAGCGAGGTCATCAGTCAGCGGGATGTTGTAGCTGGCGGGTTGACTCTTGATGAGACAGAAGGCTTGCCCAGCCAGCCTTCTTTCGGGCCACACTTCGCGGGCCAGTGGTGATGACACGAATTCAGCTTTAGGGGAACGCTGCGTTTAATGCAGTGCGAACGTGACAGCGTGTTCCACGTGTTACCAGAGTGTTTGTTCCATACATTCTGTGCCGTTAATAATTTTCTCGCGTTCGTATCAAGTATTCTAGACAGCGGCTTCATCACAGCTTGGAGGCAGGGAAATAGTTAAGTTAGGCAAAATATTGTGCACATTCGCTCCGACAGATTATGTTTTTCGCTTTTCGGAGTATTCGTGCTTGGAGTTCACGATTCAGTACTTACTGAATCAGTAGAGGATTCTGTCGTTTTGGTAGCTGGAATCTAGGTGAATGGAAGAAAAGTAGACTTTCTTGTGTTAGCATGATTGGAGTGCTCATGTTTGTTTTTGAGTTTGCCGTGGAGTGAGATACGTAAACGAAGTTTGCGACAACCGTTGACGGGAACAAGTTTACGAGAACATAAAATACCAAAAGAAGAGTTCCATAAAAAACTCTTGAATCAAAAGATGGTAACCGATCGGGATTCAGAATTCTACAGGGCGTTCAAAACGGGGCATTACTGTGAAGTGCATGAAATCCACCTCTTCATACAGGGTATGTGGTCAGGGGTACACAAAGAAGGATAATTATAGTGATTGCATTCAGCGGACATATTTATACTGAATAATAAGAGCCAATTGTATTCTGGCATAATTTCATTTTGTAGAATTTTCCTTCACGCATGCGTTTAAAGATATTCGCGTCCAGATTTTCAGCATTATCCGCGTTACTCCTCTCGGCGTGACGCAGCCTATGATATGCCAAGGGCGTCTGGCAACGGCAATCCAAATAGGATAATAAAAAATAAAATATTAGAGCTAAAATTGAAACAGAAGTTATATTTAAGTATATAGAATAAGCTTTATCTTTTAATTCCAGAACACGAAATTTTTGTTCATTACAGATTTATTTCATATTTAATATCTCAAATTCACAAATTTCTATACATTAAAAATAATAATAATTATAATATTCTTATTACCGAAAAAAATATTTAGAGCGGACTCAGCCTCCTCTTCAAAAATGAATAGAATGGACGGGATTGGTGCATCTCTTTGACACTAACCTCTTTTGTGGGCTGAACCGAGATTGCTAGCGAGTTTGTGAATGAAAATGTTTTGTTGTAAAAGTTTTTAGAATGCCAAATGTTGTCAATGACAACCCATGACGGTTCTCGGTGAATCTTTCTAAACTGTAATCCAGTTCAATCAGTTTATTTTTCTCTTCAGCTCACAGCATTTCTCATTTCCTAAGGCTACGATGTCATGCAAGTGCATTGTCTCAGTCATTAGTTTGGGGGGCATGGCGACCGTGGCCGGAATGAAAGCGCTGCCGAAGTACACCGAGGCTTCCTTTTCGCCACCATGTCATAGACACCGTGAAATAAAAGATAGGGAAACGGCGGCTAGAAGCATATGGAAGAACGTTATGAAAAAACCACTGGTAGGCTACCCGCTGCAATTTTCAGGTGCAAAAGCGTAACAAATAAAAACAACAACAAATAAACGAATAAGCAGTGGAGAGTATTCGACTACAACTAAAGGCCCGCAATATGATCTTGTTCTTCTTAGTCTCTCAGGGGTATATACGGAGCTCCGTATCTTCCTGAGCTTCACGATGCCGCTATTATGCTTTTCCACTTGTTCGCGGCTCCTTCTGCACTATATTTCAGCATGCAGCCCTGCGTTGGTGTTGGTTTACGCTTTAGTTGCGCACAATCACAAAAAGGCTTAAAGCTTAAACTATAAGTGGATGCTAAGCCCCACGTAGAGAGCGCCAAACCCTCGAGGTGGCGTGTTTTTGTGTGTTATCATCTTAAATTTGCACTAGGATATACGTTTGAAACAGTAATGAGCATGTTTTGATTTTGATGGCAGACGGGCACCTTGCACAAATGGTATCATGGCTACTAACGTTCTTAATCTTTGCGAGGTGGGGTCAAAGAACCGGTTTCCCAAGCATTTTAGCCCGCAAAACCCCCGCACCAATACTGAGGAAAGCCGACTTGGAAAGAAAATGAGTCGGTTTCGGAGGCACAAAAGATCGAGCCCTACACATTCCAACACGAGACGAGTGCTCGAATCCATAGATGCCGGCGGTGGTTCTGACAATTTAATTTTGGATTTGCTCATAGCAACATCCATCCCTCTTAACTTTCGCTTCAAGGCGTGCTTTCTTCCTCGCGCAGGTTTAATACAAGCGTCTTTAACAGCTGTAGCACACGTTTGGGAGCAGACAGAGGCCAACAGACACTATTGTATCTCAATACCATTCCATGAAGTACACCAAGAAAATGAAACGACTAAAGAACACCGAGACACTCATGTTTTCCAAAGCTCTAAATCGTAGAAACCACCTCAAAATTGATCGAATTTTCAATTGTATTTACTGCTTTGTCGTGAACCTCTATTAAACTTCACCTTTCGAATTCACTTTCAAGTTGAAAATCGAATTAACGTCAGAAGGACGTTCCTTGCGGGACACAAGCTCGATTGATTAGAATTTTAAAGCAGACAATTTACAATGCCCGATTTGCTGCTCAACAGCTGTGTTGTTTTCTTTGCACTAGCGCACTTTCGCTACTTTATGATTCCAGACTTCAAGCGAAGCATCTTAGCTCTGTATGCTTCACAGCTACGTTTTCTATATAGCTACGAAAGGAAAGAAAAACAGCGTGTCACCTGAATCTGTGCCCCAAATATCCTATTGCTTTCTATCTACGATATGGTTCTTTTTGGGAAACTTTGTGAATGAATTTAACATTCCTTAGCACAGCATTTGTTGGCTTCTTTTAGCATTAGGCTTCGTGCCATAGACGGCAACGAAAACAGCGGAGGACTAGCCTATGTATTTGGTGGGCTTCGTCGGCCAGCGATTTTTTTCTGCAGGGCTTCAACGTCCAGAGCTAACGTTTGCGGACAAAATAAGTTTATCTGTGTTCGGTGAGCGGAAAAATAAAGATGTAGCGGATACTTTTTCCACCAAGAAGAAAACACCCAGCCCATTCACACTGTCCTCTGTTTTCTCCATTCCATGTCCTCCTTTTCCTCACAGTGTGCGTGTAGTGCTTCAACCTGAATGTAAAGCAAAATTTAAGCAAAACACCGCGGTTTAAGGTCGTCGCGAGCCGCTGTGCTTCATGCTTTCGGCTCGCTTATCACGTTCCCAGTAGAGTATGAACTATCCGCTGGTCAAGAATTACCGCGCGTTACGGCCCATGGCGCTGGACGGGTTCGAATCATGAACCGGCATCCCGAAACCGACTATCGAGGACCGTAAGATGTTGAAGAATACTATACAGTTTATTTTACATATTTAAAGCAGTTCCGCAAAGTATGCGACAGACTGCCATCTGGCTCGTTTTATACAGTCCGCCTCCCCAGCTCCCTTGCCTATTTTAGAAATCGTTGATATTTGGTTAGTGGCCAATCAGATGGTCACTAAGGAAGTCTTGCCTTGCGGGCCCCCAGAGGAGACGTAACTGATGTCCTTTCGAAGCGCTTCTGGTAGCGATAGCGATGAGGCCACCGTTACGCAGCCCTTCCGGCCTCACTACCACTTCCAACAAGGTCACCTAATTCAGATACGCAGCGCCCCGTGGAAACGGTACGCGTCAGCCGACACTATTATTGAGTACAGGGAAGGGAGAGGTTCGGTTTCCCAAAAAAGTTACTGACGTCAGGCCACCGTACTACGTGGGAACCGGTAGGCTCATTTCCCTGAACCACCACAGCTTCACGCAGGCACAGGCAAGAGGCAGGTCATCCCCAACTACAGCAATAGCCCAAGTGGTCCTGACCTTGTGTCATCTGCCGCCGAAGCTTCTGGTCAGTGCGCCATTTGTACGGTAAGCAAATAGTAGGCGCCACCGCTTTCACCACCCTGTCTGTTTTCGGGAATTCGGTGTCCCGCCGACGCCTGCTGCCTGCCTCATCTGTCAGCTAACGGGAGCTTCAGCGTGGAAATCCAACTGGAAGTCCCTGATCTCAATACCAGGAACGGTACGCCGGTCCTTGTTTTGTCCCTAAACTTTTGCAGCGATTTAAAGGTTATTAATAGTGAATAAGGTGAGATCCGTAGGCTCGACTATGGCTGGGTTGTAAAATTTTGTTCGCATTACAAGAACGAAAATATTAAAAGAACGCCGGTACTTTGTATTTTAAAAGACGCCAGGGCTCATATTAAACGAACTGAAGGACATTTTGGTCAATATCACGCGGTAAACTTACTTGAACTGAAGAACACACAGGACACCCTCGGCGGCGATCGCTGTATAACTGTTACCACAATACCATCAGGCAAACTCTGGAAAACACTCATGCGCACACGATTCACAGACTCCGACCGCTCAGTATGTCGACTACAGTAAGACAACCGCACTCTACACGACTCTAACACCATAATAGAAGTCTTGGATGCTCTCCGGGCACTCAGATGAAACAAAACCCCGGGTCGAAAACGCATTCAAAACAAACTTCTGCGCAACCCTGCTGGGGTCTCAATTTAAGCGCTTTCCGACCGCTTCCAGCAGGACTGGTCGAGTGGCCCGTGGTCCTCCGTGTGTAAACACGCAGAAATCATCCTCATCCCAAAAACCAGGCAAACCACCTTACCTCGGCAACCTACACCCCATCTCCACCACATCATGTCCTGGAAAGCTGTTTAAGCATGTTTTTTTCATCACCTACATCCTTACTTGGAAGAGACAGGGGCCTTCCATGACACAATGATTGTCTCCCGCTCACACCTCTCTACGCAATACGTCCACTTCGAACTGAAGGAAGAGGTCCTGGAGCAAATCTCCCGATACAACCACGAGCTATTCTGGCATTTTACCTCTAGAGTGCCTTCAACAATGTAAGCCACGACCTGATACTCCCGAACCTAGCCCCCACACATTGGGGAGGGCGCACTTAGGACCATACTTGAAACTTAGGTGTTCGATGTTCTCCATGGCGAAAAAGTGACAGCGGCACTCATACCAATACCTCCCCATCCACCTCACCTGAGGACACCCACTCCAAAGCTTCTTATCACGTCAGCCCGTATGTAATAATCTGGGCAACGGTCACTGCCCTGTCTGCATCCCAGGCCCAATTGCATAACAGGGACATGCAGCTAGCCGGTGAAAGTGTGCTTATGCGGCTATGGCTCACTACGGCAGTGCAAAGCGAATAATGCATTAGTTTTCGATGCATCATCATCATCATCATCATCATCATCATCATCAGCCTTACTACACCCACTGCAGGGCAAAGGCCTCTCCCATGTCTCTCCAATTAACCCTATCCTTTGCCAGCTGCATCCACCCTTTGCCTACAAACTTCTTAATCTCATCAGCCCATCTAACCTTCTGCCGCCCCCTGCTACGCTTACTTTCTCTTGGAACCCACTCCGTTACCCTTAAAGACCAGCGGTTATCTTGCCTTCGCATTACATGCCCTGCCCAAGCCCATTTCTTTCTCTTGATTTCGACTAGGATGTCATTAACCCGTGTTTGTTCCCTCACCCACTCTGCCCGCTTCCGATCTCTTAACGTTACACCTATCATTTTTCTTTCCATGGCTCGCTGCGTTGTCCTTAACTTAAGCTGAACTCTTCGTTAGCCTCCACGTTTCTGCCCCGTAGGTGAGTACCGGTAAAATTATGCTGTTGTACACTTTCCTCTTGAGGGAAATTGGTAAACTGCCACTCATGATCTGCGAGAATTTGCCATATGCGCTCCACCCCATTCTTATCCTTCTAGTTATCTCCCTCTCATGATCCGGATCAGCTGTCACTACCTGCCCTAAGTAGACGTATTCCGGCACAATTTCTAGGCTCTCGCTGCCAATTGTGAACTGCTGTTCCCTTGCTAGGTTGTTGAACATTACCTTGGTTTTCTGCATGTTAATTTTTAGACCCATCGATCTGCTCTGCCTGTCTAACTCGTTGATCATGATTAGCAGTGCACCTCCTGAGTGACTCAGCAAGGCAATGTCATCAGCAAATCTCAGATTATTTTGGTATTCTCCATTTATTCTTATTCCCAACTGTTCCCAATTCAGGCCTCGAAATACCTCCTGCAAACATGCGGTGAACAGCATTGGCGAGATCGTGTCTCCTTGTCCGACGCCCTTCCTTATTGGAATTTTATTGCTGACTTTATGGAGGACTATAGTAGCTGTGCAGTTGCTATATATATCTTCCAGTATTTTGACATAAGGCTCTTCTACCCCCTGATTACGCAATGCCTGTATGACTGCTGAGGATTCCACTTAGTCGAATGCTTTCTCGTAATCAATTAAAGCTATATATAGAGGTTGGTTATATTCTGCGCATTTCTCTATCACCTGATTGATAGTGTGAATATGATCTATTGTGGAATATCCTTTACGAAAGCCTGCCTGATCATTTGGTTGATTAAAGTCTAACGTTGCCCTGACTCTATTAGCGATTACCTTAGTAAATACTTTGTAGGCAGCGGATAGTAAGCTGATCGGCCTGTAATTTTTCAAGTCCTTGGCGTCTCCCTTCTTATGAATTAAGATAATGTTTGCATTCTTTCAAGCTTCTGGTACAGTCGAGGTCATAAGGCATTGCGTATACATGGTGGCTAGTTTTTCTAGCACGATGTCCCCTCCATCCTTCAACAGATCTGCTGTTACCTGATCCTCCCCAGCTGCTTTTCCCCTTTTCATTGCTTCTAAGGCTTTCTTTACTTCATCTTTCGTTACTGGCGGGATGACGCATTGCTGTGCACTGCTGTCTTTCTTATTAGCGCTCTGATTACATTGGCTACTGTACAGGTCTGTGTAGAACTCTTCGGCTACGTTAACTATCTTATCCATATTGCTAATGACATTGCCCTGCTTGTCTCTTAATGCATACATCTGGTTTTTACCTATGCCTAGTTTCCTCTTCACTGTTTTTAGGCTGCCTCCGTTCTTTATAGCATGCTCGATTCTCTCCATATTAAACTTCCTTATGTCGGCTACCTTGTGCTTATTTATTAACTTTGATAGCTCCGTTATTTCTATTCTATCGGTAGTGTTATATGCCTTCATGTTTTGGCGCTTCTTAATCAGATATTTCGTCACCTGAGATAGCTTCCCGGTATCTTTTCGAACTGTCCTTCCGCCTACTTCTACTGCGCACTCCGTAATTATTGATGTCAGGTTATCGTGCATTGAATGAACATCAAGATCATCTTCCTCAGTTAAAGCCGAGTATCTGTTTTGCAGCGCTATCCTAAACTCCTGTGCTTTCCCTCTTACGGCTAACTCGTTAATGGTCTTCTTCTTCGCTAGCTTCTTCCGTTCCCTCTTCAAGTCTAAGCTAATTCTAGACCTTACCATTCTATGGTCGCTGCAACGCACCCTTCCGAGGACGGCCACATCCTGAATGATGCCAGGTTTAGCGCATAGTATGAAGTCGATTTCATTTTTAATCTCACCATTGGGGCTCTTCAAGGTCCACTTCCTGTTTTCTCGCGGCTATGCGGCTATGGCCCACTACGGCAGTGCAAAGCGAATAATGCATTAGTTTTAGATGCAGCAACTGATGCTAAACTATTTAAAAGAAAGCAAGAGAGCACCGCCCCTACTTAGTGCTTCAGAGCAGCTCCCAACGATTGAAAGCTGTCACTAGTAGCTTGGCGCGTGACACACAAAGGCAAGTTCTAAGAGTATGCCGCGATGTAGAACACGAAGGTATGTTTCATCGAGTTTTATATTGTAAACTTCGCTGTCCCTAACTTTGATCGGAAAATTCATTGCAGTAATGTACCTCGAAAACTGTCTCAATATCACCGACGGTAACTCGGTTCGTTGTTAACAGACTCATTAAGGCTGATTCTTCAGCAAACAATACTCGGCTATTGCAGAGTTTATAATTATCAGTGAGACATTCTAGAATCCTTAAAAATGAGCTGGATTTCTTAATAAATAAGACTTATAACAACGTCAGGTCAAGTTACGTTACAGGGTCAATGGGGCGAGAAAAAACAGGATTTACTATTGTTTAGCTTTAAAGTTTTTTCCTTTCACCTGAATACATCATCGCACACATCAAGGACGCTCAAATAGATCGCGTTTTTCTTTCAAGGAAGGAAATCCTGATCTCCTGGCAGCCCTAGTACCAACGCTAAAAGATCTGTATACAAGCGAAGTTCTCGTAAAGAAAGATTGAGTGGTCTTAACCTGTGTCACTATATAGAGGTATGACGTGATAGCGGTAATGGGTTATTGCCCATGAATGCGTAATTGATCAGTCTGTACTCAACACTCATAGATCCTTAGAGTACCTCATACCACTACTGGCACAGTGACGCAGTAGTTAAGCGATGCGCCACTGCCCTGCGATGGCAGGTTCTTCCACCGGTGGGTGTTTTGCGACCTAGGTTGCTCTTCCCAAACAACCTCCGGCGACTAATCATTAACTTAACTGCCATCTGAAACGGATGGCAGTTTGCTTACAATCCGGTGGGCAGGCTATTACGATGCCACAACGTTACGTGACTTAGGTACCCCCCCCCCCCCCCCCCCTGCTACCTGGGTGGTCCACCCAAGTTTCTTCGCGGGTGATTTTTTCGTGGATTTTTCACTCACAGTATACGACGCAGACGTTGATGGCGACGATGGATTTTCTGCGACACGGGCTGCTTAACACTGTCGCGTTAAAATTGTCCAAAAGACAGAAAATAGGAGAAGCTGTTTGTTTCGACCTGAGACATGGCTCGCCCTAATGCTAGTTGCGAAGCCAGACACAGTAATCGAGAACTATACATTGCCGATTAGAAAGGAGACAGGGAGCCAATAGTGCTGGTTCCTACTTCGTGTAGTGAGCTACGCGGGCGCAATGTGGCAAAAGGCGTAATTGGAGAGAGCGATGGGAGGAAGAGGCGAGTGCAGACCCGGCGCGCTCAGTCAAGCTGGAAGGAAAGCCACGGTGAACAATGAAGGCACAGTGCACTGAAGCTACAATATCCTTCATCGATGTCTGCCTGAGAGTTATACGCTTAAAAATGGCGGACATGCCATCGCTTGTTAACCTCGTCTGTAAAGCACACAACGAATCGCGGAATTTTCTGCTCGACGACTGAACCACTATTTCAGGTGTCTATACAAAAAGAAAAAAAGAAAGATAACTAAATGTATGTGTGTTGAAGCACATCGCCTTACATGGATGGATCCGATCCGTCCATTTCGTTCAAGTGTCAACTCAAGCGTAAATGTCCTGCGCTGAGCTCTGCCGAGTTTCGACATCACTACTTCAAGCTGGTGCTGTCAGTTACAGGACAGAGCACGGAGCAGAAGTGACGGACACCGCCATTCCTAACGTCAAAAGAATGTCAGTGAAAAAGAAGAAATCTATAAGAATGTTGGCTGACGCAAACTGAACAAGACGATTGCAGCACCGGCGACGCTGACGTCGACATCGTGTGGCTCTCGAGACGTCGTCTATTAGGCTGCACCCTCTCCAGATTGTAGTCCTGGCTTTCTGGTTCTTTTCTGTTCATTTTCACTTTGTGCATTTCAGGCCGGGGAAAGAAGTCACCCAATGCCTCGACCCTCCGCGGAACAAAAGTAGCTTTTTGAAGAACACTGTTTCTGCTGCAGCGGTCAAGGAAAACTACTGATCAAAATGCTGGTTGCGTTAATACTGTTGTGCATTGTCTAGATCGAGTTGAAGCACTCTTGCTTGACGACAAACGGCAACCGCACCGTTCAGTTGTCCTCAATAGTGCTCTATAAAAGTGCAGGAACTGTAAACGTAAGGCTTACAGTGTATGAGCATCTATAAAAGAAGACAAGTGGTCTTTGGTCAGAGTGGCTGTTCGGGCGAGTTGGTATGCCATGATTAAACCTTCAGCTCTTGCAAACGTGGACGAACATTAAGAAGACGCACATGTTAGTGCACGTGTTTTCTTCATCTTCGTTCTCGTTTGCATGAGCTAACAGTTTCATCATGTTCTTTGGTGCAGAGAAGGATGACCTCGGTGTAATGTCACGAGACCGCTGTAAATCCCTCACCTTCGAAATCTATTGTGACAGCTCAAGGATCTGATGATCTGACGATAATTAACGGGCTAGTAGTGCGAAAGATTTATTTTGATGGGTAAACCCTGAGCAAGATCTACCATGTATGTGGGTTTGCTTGCAATGTTTGTGGGTTTGTGCCGAGTGAAATAAATGAATAAAACCGAGTAAATATTGCCGCGATAATGATTCGAACTTGCGTCTGCGCGTACAGTCCAGCTCCGCTGGCCGTTGCGTGAGGCCATTAGGCTGCAAACCGCTCTCGCGTGGGATCTTGATCGGGGTCTACCCACCAAAATAGTGCTTTCGCAATAAAAAGCGTCTATTTTGCTATTTTGTCATTTCAATGCGCTACGGTATTAATTGCCTATTTCATGCTAAGCGTATGATGTGGATCCCTCTGCATATTACTAGACTTGTATTCCTGAAAATCTTCCGCCGCGGTGGCTCAGTTGTTATAGCGCTGAGCTGCCGGCCCGAAAGAAGCGGGTTCGGTCCCGGCCGCGGCGGTCCGAATTTCGACGGAGGCGAAATTCTAGAGGCCCATGCTCTGTGCAATTTCAGTGCAAGTTAAAGAACCCCAGGTGGTCGAAATTTTCCGAGCCCTTCACTACGGCTTCCATCAAGGCTGAGTCGATTGGGACTTTAAACCTCCATAAATCATATTCTTGAAATATTTGTGTATTTCACGTCAAGCGCTTTGTGTTAAATTCTTTGTGGACTGAAACTATGTGTGCATATAAGGCCCTGCAGTGCGTGTATAATTTTTTCTGGGTTGTAATCAGAACCGCTTGGTGTGGTATTATTTTTATCCGGTGGATTGAATAGATACCGAGAAAACGGGCAATCAGCCGAGAACCATGGATGCCATATTCTCTATACCACAGGTGAGAATAGAAGGTTAATAAACGGTTCACTCGCCACGACAAAAATTCCCACTCTTTGGATCACAGAGAACGCCGCATTGAAAGTTCTCGGAATCATCGGGTGAAAATTTCTACCCGCATTTTCGACACACATGAAATGACAGAATACCGCATACTAGTAACAACTCTCAGCCCACAGTGATGCACTGAATAAAAATGTTTTAATCTTTTGCGCAGAAAGAACTGAGACACACACATTTCGCGCATAGTTTATTATGGAAGAGAAGTCGTATCATGCGTTCACCCGGTGCAGTTCTTACCTGAAGAGTTTTCAATCATTTCGTTGTTAATGTTTAGGCGAGATACTAACACACAAAGAAGGAGGCTAAAAATTATGATTTTAAGTTTAATCTTTTCTCCCGGGATAAACCTTGTACTCGCCTTTGCCTTCAATTTATTTTGGAGTTTATTTTGCTGGATGCAATTTTTTCACTGTAACTTTCCTTCCCCTTGTTTCCCAGGCCAACCCATTCGTTATCACTCCTCATTGTTCTATTTTAGTAATGCGCATCACGGTATAATTTTCAAACCTTTCTAATCTGGTGGTTTCGTAACTGAATTCTCTAAATTTGAAGCTAGTTTATAGCGCTAGCTTAAAGTTGTGGTGTAAATTTATTCGCGCACCAAAGAAAAAAAACCACACGCAGGAACCTTCTAACTCAGACCACACAGTGAGCCGCTAGAAATGAGGGTTATGAATAGCGAGTAAAACAGTTCATATATTAGAGAGCTGCATATAGAAACAAAGGCATTTTTACCATAACACGACGCCGCTCTGCCAGCTGATTAGTTCTCACCTTAAAGAAACTGACGATAAAATTTAGAACGTGAATAAGAGTAAGCGCAAATAAAAGCTGGCAAGCGCCCAGCACGAGTAAGTCTAGAATTGAAATCAGGCTTACGACTTTAATCTGCAAGGCAAAAACCTCTGGAGGAAAGAATTTCATGTATCTCTGTTTGAATAGAAACGTGAGTAAACGTGACAATATAAAGGAAGTAGTTTCAAAAAACCCGGAGGTGAGGGTGCACATCAGGCAAAACTAGACGGTTGTTTTCAGTGTGCTACGGTTGCACTATAGGAATAGCTGGAGTGGCAGCAAATGTTTGTGACCTTGATATGGTGGTACTTGTCGAGGTTCACCAGTAGTAACAGGAATGTTCCCTGCGTTTTACGATTTGCAATAAGACAGCGGCAGCAAATATTTGTGGCCGTTGAAATGGGATTATTTATTCATCTTCACCAGTAGTAAAAGGAATGTTCTCTGCTTTTTACGATTGGTAATAAGAAAGAAGACCATTTTTTTTTAAATACTGCAGGCCTGCTTTCGGGTTCCGAAAAGAGGCTGTACTCAGCTCACCATAGAAAGAGAATGATGGTGAAATTAATAACGAGCCTTGTGATTCCCAAAACACAGCAATTCCCAGCGGAGCGGAAATTGATCGATGAAATGATCTTGCATTACTACTGTTCTTTTCTTCACATCAATGACCCCTCATTTCTTTCACGCCCCATGACTTGTCTTCTTCCATATTTCTGTCTTCTTCACCTAAATGTACGCCCGCTCAAGTTTTGGCACAAGAAGTAAAAGGACGTTCTCTGTTTCGGTGGGACATATAGCTTGCTTCCAGCTGATGAATAATAATAGGGCACTGTGTAGCGAGTGGCATCATCAGTCAGCGGGACGAAGTAGTGGCGGGTTGACTGTTGATGAGGCGCAGTGCCTGGCGAACTGCTATTCTTTCGGCTCGCAAGTAACGGGTCAGTGGTGCTGACACGAGTTCAGCTCTAGCGGAACGTTGCATAGAGGCAGCGCGAACGTGTCAGTATGTTCCGCGGGTTACCAGAGCGCTTGTGCAATGGATTGCCTTGCCCTCATATGTTCTCCCTACCTCTATAAACTATTCCAGATGGAGGCTTCAGTCCACTGGCTAGAAAACACAATATTTATGTTAGTCACACGGTTGTGTTCATTCTCCACGACAACTTTTATATTTTGCTCTGTGGAATGCTTGCGCCTGAAATTCACGATCCAGTAAGTGCTTAATAGTGAGAGTTTTTTGCACTCGAAAGGTAGGGGCTGTAAGAATGACAGACTCGATTCTAATGTAATAACTTTAATGTCGTTTTTCGTTCAGATTGCAGTGATCTGGTGAAATTGTCCATGCGATGCTGCGGACTGTATCATGTATAGCCTCGTACCAGAGTTTATAAGAACCGTAACGCCTGTCGCGCAAACACAAAACAGTCAATAGAATGTTCGCAGTAAGGTTTGTGAGGAACTCTTGCAACGATACTTAGGTAACTTGACATAATTTACCTATCTTCTGGCCTTATGTTCTGAAAATGGCAAAAATCAAACGAATCACAAGCCAAGGTCGCAATAACTTTCAAACTCCTGCACCAAGAAGATTCCTGGGGCGGCAGATAATGCTCAGTTTCCAACTTCGCAAAAGCATGATTGATTTTTTCTTTTTAGTTTCTATGTGCGCTTGCGTAAGAAAATGGCTATGAGTACATGAATGAGCAAGAAATAAATTAGTTGTAAGTCCGGCGACAATGTGAGTGTGTGTGCCTTCTCTTCCTGCGCGTACGCTTTCATTGGTTTTTGATAGAAAGGCATGAACTCTTACTTGCAGCGCCCGCCGAGCGTAACACAAGGAAACCTGAAGTCCTTCAGCTACATTCCTCAATATCCAACCAACTTCAGAAAAATGAGCGTAGATACATAACTTTCAAAGAACAACATGCGCGAGTGCCGGCGTTTACTAAGGAATGCTTTCTTTTGAAGCAAGGAAGTTAGCGCAGCTCAGACGAGTGCTTGCACACCGCAAAGACCTTCGTATTTTTTGGTAACGCGCAAGTCGTGGTTTTTTCCAGTTTAAAATAGAGGTATTCTCTTAAATATTTGCATTTTTCGTGCTTCCATGAAAGGCAGAACACGCAGCGTCACGGATGAAATGTAGCGTTGGAATGAAATGTAGATATATAGGATGTGGCCAATGACCATAACTTGCCCATCACATGCCTCCCACAACTTGCTTCGGTAATTTCTGGCTTACATTGTGAACGGTAGAGGTTTAAAACTCGTTTTCTTGTATTTATTCCAGCAGAGGATTGCGACAATAAAGCACCACTATATATTAACAACACAAGCCAAGCAGTGTTCCAGATTTTGCAGGCATAACTTCTGTTGTTCTGAGGCCACCTCTCTGTTTGAAGGGAAATAACAAAACCTTTGACAAGGAGCAATGCGCTGGACTGAATGAAATGATGCGCATTCGCACAAGCTGGCTTCAATTATTCTCCATTGTGTCTTCTATTTCGGGTAATGAGCCTTGCCTCATTCGCCATGTCCTATTTGTGTTGGCTGCTGGCCACAACCGTATGCACCTTAATGATATAAAATCCTTTTTAGTGCACTGGTACTAAAACCCGCAATATCAGATTTCGGAGATGTTGGTTTGTGCGAGGCCCCTCTCAGGTCACCCACCAGCCACGGTGGGACAGGGTTGTTGGCCAGCAGTATTTATGACCAACAATGCAAAAAACGCTTTGGGAAAACACTCACTGGCCGTGAGTTTGTTTCGAATAGCGTGCTACATTTGTGGTTGTCCTCGATATAAAATGGCATGTTTAACTGCCAATCTTTCGCGCTGTGCTCTTCATGTCGTCTTAATGAACTTCCAAATTCGCGCAATGGGTCTAGAGCACACTGCCGTAGCATTGCCCTTTTATGCCGCGCGTAGAATCGACACTGAAGAGAAAACCGAAGTGCGAGCACATCTAACTGGCATTTGACTTAACCGCCCTAAATCGTCTATCATTTTTTTTTTTTGCACCATCACCCGTGAGTGAGTCCTTTTAAACATTAATCCGTCGTTTTCCTTGCTGAGGAGCTCGAGCTTAAGTTAGTTACTATCACTGGAGGGCAGAAGTCATCGCCATTAATCTCTCCGGTTGATCTCATGCATTACATGCACGCGTGCAGTGTTCCTCCCAGTATATATGTGAATGCCAGATGACAGTGAGGAGCTTCGGATGTAAGATTCCTCGTGTAAATTTTTAATTTCCAGATTCAGGTGGGACACCCGTAGCCCGTATTCTTTCTGTAACGGATCTGAAACAATCGACCACTTGCCTTCTAGGCATTGCCGAATCGCCTCATGTTAACTCATGTTAACAGCTCACGCTACTCAGTAGATATAAAATTCATGCTTGTTTTGCGATATTTGGCTGGGCTACAGCTGCTCTGTTGTTCACAGGTTTGTTGGCTCTTTAAAGATTCGCTTCTATGGGCGCCATTCACTCTGGTGTGTATTTTCTTTTCACAACTGATGTTGCTTCTCTCTAATAAGCTCGCATTTTTGTTATTTTTGTTCTTTATTTGTAAATCATGCTCAGTTTTCTTTTTCATTTTCATTCTTTCTAAATTCACTTGGTTATGACAGGCCTGGTTTCCTTTTGTGACTAAACACCCTCCGTAGATAAGCACCTTTTCAGGCAACAACAACGACCAGCTGCACTGCCATGGCTTGACGCGAGATTTTGCCAAGATTGACAGCGCTCCGCTACCGTGTACCATTGCTCCATGTCGCCCCCTGCTTGGTGTGAATAAACCCAATCTACGTTTGGTGGTAGTGCTCGGCACATCATGCAGCGCTGACTCGGCAGCTGTACGCTATTCGTTGCTAGACTTATGTCAGGGGCACTGGCCGGTCCCTATTAAAACCGTGGGTCTCCACAAAGTTTCTTTATGACAGATTAGAACCAGTAGGAATTTACCGCTGTATAGTGCTGCGTTACGTGACCTCTAAATGTAACGAATTTGATACTTTCAGGTGGTTCATAGTATCTTTTTGTGCGCCATCAAGTTGAAATCCAGGCTACACCAATTGGACGACGCAGTCACCTTCTCTCCAGACTCTGACCAGTCACTTTCCAGTGGAGGTCGTCTTGACAGTCGTAAGCTACGCAAGTCTGAGGCTGAATTCATCGAAACAGAGAGAAATAAAATATTTTGTTTCACTTCAGGAGTGAAGGCTTAGAATTGCGGTGCAAAGACGGATGTCTTGAGGAGGTATTGTAAAATAAATGCCCTTGCCATTTTAAAAGTAGTCTAAGTATAAAGGCACATTAATTCAATAGAAAGACACTGTTACAAGAAATATTTGTAACTGGTGATGCACTTTGGAACAGCGAAACCAAATCCGCTGTGACGACAAAGAAATTTCTGAACTCGTTGGCGTCGGAAAGGGCCGTTCCCGCAGGTGGTTCAAAAGGGACCAATTAAGTGGCCCTTTAATGAAGAAATAGTTTCCTCATTGCGCCTCTATCCCTCTCTTTTCACCGCTCATTTGAGCTTCTACGTCAGTCTCTTAAGTAATAAAAGAAGTTGAAATTTTGGCAGGAAAACCAGGAAGCAGTCTTTGACAATACTTCCGTCAAATGGGCTGTAGAAAGTGAGTGATGGACGTCACCATAAGCGATTCTTCTTTCCTGCTGTGTACAATACTTTTTTCTCTAGACGGTTAAGACGCAATGCTTTTTAATAATTCACCCCGCTTAGAGTTCACTGCGTTCCTCCTGGCACAATAACCCTTTGACATTTCATTTTACAATAGTTGACATCCCAGAAAAGATAAATTTACTGATGCCAGAATATTTTTCTTAAGCGAATCACTTGGTCCTA
Source organism: Amblyomma americanum (assembly GCF_052857255.1). Lineage (NCBI taxonomy): Eukaryota > Metazoa > Arthropoda > Arachnida > Ixodida > Ixodidae > Amblyomma > Amblyomma americanum. Next base: position 142,044,607 of record NC_135500.1, read on the forward strand.
GTACGAACAGAATAAGAACATTGCCTCTTCACAGGCGTCCAAAACAAACTTGACCATCCTTAAGCAAAGTGCCGTATCCACCGTGAGATCTGAGCCCCTCTGGCACACTATACATCCAAATTACCTCTGATAAAAATGTGGAACAAATGACAGGTGCGCGAATACTGGTCGCTCATGATATTAAGGCTAACAATGACGAACGCACTTGCAAATAACGACTCATTTTTTTAAACGTTTTTAAATCTTGCGATATATTTCGGCATTAATAGAAGCGAAAAGTTACGCACTGATTAGTAACTTTACATTAAATGCTTCAGTTTTTTTTTCACTTCGAGCGGCTTGATTTTTATTCAGAGAGAATTTTATCTAGTTTTGTTGTTGTAAATGATAACTTCTTGTCGTTTTTCACGTAACTTAGGTTTGAGCACTATCTGGGCATGATATGTATTACTCGCACGTCTCGTGCTTCGGCTCAATGTACTAGTAATCGTTTGCATAGCATCGCTACGAATGCATCCATCCCCACGAATCTAAAGAAATACAAATATACGGCCACTTTTTTTCATTTTTATTGGTAATATACAAGGCGCGTCAACTCATAAATAGTGGAGGTGGCTGCCCTGAACTCACAACAACGAAAAAACATATCCAGCAGTTCTGTACAAAAGCATTTTGGAGCGGTAAACCGTTTATGAACCCAATTTTTTCATGTAAAGTAAGATTTCACTATAACAATCAATATATTCGTTGATCACCCGACGGCAGACCTGCATTTTTTTTCTATTAACGTTTTTGCTATCGTCAAAATCGTTCCCCATTGGTTTTCTATGGCAGCCTTAACTGTTCGGTGCGATCGATGGAAACGCTTTAACAGAAAAATTTCGCTACATACAAATAAAATAAACCATTGCCTTCAATATTTCCATAAGAGTGTCTTACAATTTTTCAATTTTCAAATTATTTGCTTGACAAAGCTGGATTTGAACAGAGAGGAGTTCTTTTAACATAAATAATAATAATTGGTTTTGGGCAGAAAGGAAATGGCGCAGTATCTGTCTCATATATCGTTGGACACCTGAACCGCGCCGTAAGGGAAGGGATAAAGGAGGGAGTGAAAGAAGAAAGGAAGAGAGAGGTGCCGCAGTGGAGGGCTCCGGAATAATTTCGACCACCTGGGGATCTTTAACGTGCACTGACATCGCACAGCACACGGGCGCCTTAGCGTTTTTCCTCCATAAAAACGCAGCCGCCGCGGTCGGGTTCGAACCCGGGAACTCCGGATCTTTTAACATCCTTGTTCGAGCTTTTGATGAAACAATGCGCGAGCTAGTAAAATGAGAATAAAAAGAACCAATTTTTTGGGACTGGTTGAACTGCGAGGTGAAGAATATATGAACGGCTTACATAAGCTTTGAGGACAGATTTGAGACTTCCCAGGAAGTGACTGAGTGCGATGTTCTCATGCTTTCTTTCAATCCTCTGCAAAGAGCGCGTTCCGCGTCAAATAATCGGCCCCATATGCAGCAATGAGAGACTGCCACAAAAAAAAAAATTATCGAATAATGTTACTAGAAAGAAAGAACGTCAGAATGAACGCATTCACGGCATTGAAGGATATTTTTGTTTGCTTGGTTCTGTGCGTCAAATTGATTATTATAAAACTCCACAAACGACATGAAGGAAAAGCATCCAAGTGAAGATCTGAGCAAATTACCGCTGCTGATACGGTTCGAAAATTCATGCGAAAGAACGGTAGGAAAATGTATAATGGTATCTTTGGCGTTCGACTGTGCCTGCTAAAACGATCGGATCCTTTGAATAGAACTTCATGTCTCGTACTCTGCATTCGGCCGATAGTGCACGCACTGTACTGTTTAACAAATTGGCGCACAGCACGGAGTGGCAAGGAGTCAAAATCAAAGATTAACTGACAATGCCACCACTTATGCTTACAAGAATGCCTCGGTGTGCCAGCACTATGAAAAAGAACCGTCCACTCTTGGCATCCAGGATCGGTTGATTACACAGTCAGTTAGCTAGAATGATGCTGCCAGTATCACAGATTTCTCTAACGTTTCTATCCGGTTTTATTGGTAAGAAGCACAATGATGGTATCTTTACCACTCTTGCAAACTCAGCGCGTTAGACAAAAGTTTATTCTTGGCCTTAAGATAAAGCCTATCGCTGGCTGACTTTATATGCTTGCACTGCTTCTCGAAATAGTTGGACTGAAACTGACGTTTGCGTTTCACTGCAGTGCCTTCAAGTTCTCGTCAGGGGGCTGCTTCCATTTAGGCCATAGCTTTCTGGATAAAAAAATCAAATCAAAACGCAAAAGCTCAGAAAGATGTCTGGAGCACCAGCGCAATGTTTTCAACGAAGCATTGCAAGGATGTAATAAACGCGCGTGCCTTTCTAGGCTAGAAATTAGGCGGAATTTCGACGCGCGGCTTTGGCCTCGACCCTTCCCGGATTTCTATCTTTGGCTGAACATGACGCTGTTTTCTTCTTTTTTCACACCCATTATTTTTCCAGTATTATTTTTTGACTAGTACATGTGACTGGTGATATTTCAAACGTTCAGACATCAAGGATAAGGATAAGCCTGCTCCTAAAACTGAAGCGGTGAAATGTGTTCTCTTCAGCTTTTTGGAGAAGAGAGAAGAAAAGACACGTGGCAAAGAGCATCACCAAACCATAACATTGTCGAAGTGTTCGCGAAGGTCTCAGAATACTGATCATGAGTTGCATTCTAAAGCGTAGATAAATGATCGACGCATGTTTCTTATCTCTTTTTGTCTAGAACGCCACTACTATCTTGCTCATATGGAATATGCCTTGGCGGATGGGTTGGTAGAGAAATTGATGGAGGATATGAGTCAGATCGCTTGTGCTATCCAAAATACTTTCTTTACAATAATACTTTTCTTAACGTGCAATCATCGTCATAAGCCTAAAAACCCACTACAAGACAAAGGCTTCTCGAATATCTTCCCATTGAACCGGATCCTGTGCGAGCTGCGGTCGCCTTATCGCAGCACATTTCCTAATGCGCTCCACTCACCAGACATTCTGGCACCCCGTGTTATGTCTTACTTCCCTTGAAATTTTGGAATTCGAGCTGTCACTTACTTAACAAGCCAATGTCATGAGGAATTCGCATATTACTAAGGTATTATTAAGTTTTATTCCTACCACTTGCTAATTGAGGTTACTGAACGTCACTAGTAAACACGTGGGTGAATCGCACTACAGAGGTCGTGTCTCCTTTCCTGGTTTCTCTTTTTTCTGCGATGTTATAACTTTCTCTAGGATGAACTATGTTAGATGAGCAGCCCCTATAAATAATAGTGCTTTCCAGTACATTTACATATGCCTCTTCTACACCCTTGTTGCGTAATGCGTGTATATATGCTCAGGTTCCGACTATATAAAATGCTTTCTCCTAAGCTATGAAGTGTATATATAGAGGCTGATATGTTGTTTGCCCGTTTCCGTATCACCTGATTGATAGTGTAATATTGTGCATTGTCGAGTAGGCTTTATGAATGCAGCCTGCTTTTTTTCGTTGACTTGAAGTCCAAGGTGTTCCTGATTCTGTCAGTGATAACTTTGGTAAACACCCTGTAGACAACGGAAAGGGACCTTATCGACCAGCATTTTTTTAGGTCCGATTTTTTAAGGATTAAGATAAATTTAGCATTCTTGGAAGACTGAGGTGCGCTCGAGATTGTGAAGCTTTCCGTATTCGGGGTGGCCAGTTTTTCATTCACAGTTTATACGCCATCAGTAGGCCTTAAAGATGCGATTTGGTAGAAAAAGATGCCCATTTTGGTCTATCAACGAAGTTTGGTGCTAGAGCTCGGCAGAATACCGCGTGAAACTAAATTGACTAAATTGAAGCTAAATCCTATAATTGATATATTAGGAATATCTATCGGCATCACATTCGGCAAATACATACACCAGGAGCCAAAAATGTTCCACCGATATAAAACTAAAGAAGCCATTCGCAGAAATATGATGCCTGCGTGCTTGACGTTGAAAAAATTTCATAAGAAATGACTTCCCTGAAAGCAGGAATGATTTTGAGACTTACAAATCTTTATGATAATCAAAAATGAGATTGTTTATTCTTTTATATTGGTAGTAGAGTGCTAGGCTTCCCAATAAGAGATGAAGTGCGAGCCTTCACTGGAGGAAGCAACGAATTTGAGCGTCGTAAGGCCGTGCCCAGAAAAAAATTTGCCCGAATTATTCGCAAATTAATTTCTTGAGCAGCCCTCCCACTCGCCGCGGTGGCTCAGGGGTTAGGGTGCTCGACTACTGATCCGGAGTACCCGGGTTCGAACCCGACCGCGGCGGCAGCGTATAGATGGAGGCGAAACGCTAAGGCACCCGTGTGCTGTGCGATGTCAGTGCACGTTAAAGATCCCCAGGTGGTCTAAATTATTCCGGAGCCCTCCACTACGGCACCTCTCTCTCTTGCCTTCTCTTTTTACTCCTCCTTTATCCCTTCCCTTACGGCGCGGTTCGGGTGTCCGCTGATATATGAGACAGATACTGCGCCATTTCCTTTCCCTAAAAACCAATTATTATTATTATTGGTTATTGGTAGCGACGGTGGCGTGTCAGCAGCTGCATTCCTTTCTTCCACGGCCCACCAGCCCCATCACCCGACCGACCCGACCGGTTCCCTCGCTTCCTCCCCGACGGGCGAACCTGACGGTGCGCTTGCCTCGCTTCGGGCTCTCCTCCTCGACGCACTTGAGGGAATCTCGTTTCTGAGCGACGAGGTCGCCCAGCTGCGGGAGGAGAATGAGCGCCTTCGTGGTGACAACTCGCGGGCGCTCGCTCTCCAGGCCGAGGTCGTTGCCTCTCTGCGGGCTGATGTTCGCAGCCTACGCGAGGAGCTTGCGAGGCGCCCTGCTTCATCGCAGCGTGATCCGCCTTTCGTCGAGCCCCTGTCCGCGAGCAGTCCTTCCCGTATGCTCCAGCCATCCAAGAGCTACTCTGCTGCCCTTCACAGTGGGATGGCACCCGTTGATTTGGCCACCTTCCCGACATCTGTATCTGTTCCCCCACTTAATTCGCCTGAGGCGCAGAAGAAGCACCGTAGCCCAGCCATCACTGGCTCGTCGAGCTCATCCAGTCTGAACGTCGCCAGACCTCAGAAGCGCCCGAAGGCTATTTTCGTCTCCAAGCTGTGCCCCGAGACAACGTCGGCTGATTTAACGAACCATCTGAAGTCCGTGAACGTCACCCCCCTTTCCTGCCGGCGGTTGAAAACGAAATATGACTCCTACTCTTCCTTCTACCTCACAGTCAGCGCGGAATTCTACGATCAACTTGTTGACCCTTCGATGTGGCCTACGGGCTGCATCTTCAAGGCTTTTCGTGGAAAACTCCTGGATGGTATGTTACATCCTTCCGAGCTGACGGTTGATTGCAGTCAACCCTAACTTGGATATATATTACCAAAATGCCCGAGGTCTTCGGACTAAGGGACCTGTATTTTTTTCCAATGTTTTAGCCTCTTGTTATTCGGCTGTTGTAATTACTGAGACCTGGCTGTCTAGCGAAGTTAACTCAGGTGACTTCTTTCCTAATAACTATTCTGTTTTTCGAAGTGACCGCCCTGAATCAGCTTCTAAACAAAAGGGAGGAGGAGTGCTCATTGCTATTGAAAGTTCCGTGCAGTGCGTTCGGCGTTCCGACCTGGAAACCATCGAAGAATCTGTCTGGTTAGAGCTAACTTTAACTCGACATCAAAAACTCTTATTGGCAGCTTTCTATATTTCCCCTAATCTGCCTCCTCCTGCCTACGATGATGTACTACATTCTATTGAATATGTTATCACTTCTCATAGCAAGCACAAACTGCTCATTTTAGGGGATTTTAATACTCCAGGTATTAACTGGAATACCTTTACATATTCACACAACAATCATTATGTAGTTAGTAAGTGCAACCGGCTTTTAGATTTCATAGCTTTTAACACCTTGCAGCAACACAATTTAATTGAAAACTGTTGTGGTAATGTTCTTGACATTTGTTTATCTAATTTTGAAAATGTTCGTGTCTCGACATCTGACATCTCACTTACTCGCTGTGACAAATTTCATCCTCCAATTCTAATAACGGCTTCGGTTTCTGTCCCACCTTCTGCTAATTCAAATCGTGCGGGGAATTCCCCCCGTTTCGCTTATGCACTTGGCGACTATGTTGGTCTCTTCGGTTTTTTCTCTTCTGTCGACTGGTCCGTCTTAAACGAAATCAGCGATGTTGACGAACAAGTCAGTCGCTTCACTGAAATAGTTCTCAATGGTATACGCCAGTACATACCTGTGCGCACTCCTACTCGTAGCAAGTTTCCGTTCTGGTTTTCCAAGGAACTTAGAACAGCGCTGAAACTTAAGGAGCGGGCCCACCATAAAGCGAAACGCCCTGGGCTGGATACATGGGCAGATGAATTTCGCCGCTTGCGTTCCCTTTGCAAACGCCTGTACAAGCGTGATCATGAGTCCTATCTTGAATATTTAGAGAATAGTGCCTCTAATCATCCTACTGAATTCTGGAGATACGTTCGCAAACGCTCGAATAAATCTGATAGTCATATTCACTTAGTTGACTCTCATGGGAATGAAATTCGGAACGTCGCTGACGGCTTTGCTCAACACTTTTCCTCCGTGTACAAATCTCCACGTTGCGATTCCGTATGCCTTCCAGCTGGCGCACCTAATTCTGTTCTTCTTGATGAGAAGTTAGTAAGTGAGAGTCTTAAGTGTTTGAAACCATCTTTGTCCCCTGGACCTGATGGCATTCCAGCCGCCATAATAAAAGCCTTCAATAGTACCTTCGTCCCTGTTTTAACCACGATATTTAATAACTGTTTGAAAAATTCTGCCTTTCCCCGCGTGTGGAAAAGGGCGCGTGTTTTCCCTGTCTTCAAATCAGGAAACAAATCTGATGTTTCGAACTACCGCCCCATTTCTCTTCTTTGTGCAACCTCTAAGCTTTTTGAATTAGCTTTGCACAAAGTACTTTCCTTCCACCTCAAACATGTAATCATACATAATCAGCATGGTTTCATAAAAGGTCGTTCTACTACAACTAACCTTGTGACTTTTATGACGTATACATCAGCTGAAGTCCTTCAGAGGAGTCAGGTAGACGCTGTGTACTGTGATTTGAGCAAAGCTTTCGACGTTGTTACTCACTCATTACTTCTTCAAAAGCTTCTGCTGCTTGAGATCGACGTTTCAATTGTAGCCCTCTTACGCAACTCTCTTCTTGATCGGTCCTGCTTTGTCAGTGTAAATGGACAGACCTCATTTGTTTACACTCCAACCAGCGGAGTTCCTCAGGGCTCGGTATTAGGCCCGCTTCTGTTCTCTGTTTTTATCAATGACGTTTCCTCCGTGGTCAAAAACTCCTCGTTTCTCCTTTATGCGGACGATATAAAAATGTTCAAGGCAATACATACTCTTCATGATTGCTTGTCATTGCAATCGGACATATCCGCCTTCTCTGATTGGTGCTTGAAGAATGGGCTCACTCTCAATTCATCTAAAACCAAGGTTGTCTCATTTACGCGTAAAACGCACAGTCTTCTCTACTCTTATTCTGTGAATGGTAGGCCGCTGCCCAGGGTTGATGAAATTAATGACCTCGGCGTACTTTTCGACCGTAGCCTCAGCTTCTCCTCTCATGCAAAACGCATTGCTCTACGGGCTATGCGTACACTCGGCTTCATCTGCAGGCTTTCGAGAGAGTTTCGATCCCAACTCCCTTTCTTAAAGCTCTACCTCTCCATATGCTTGCCGCTTTTGGAATATGCGTCTGTTGTTTGGAGCGGCACTTGCCAGTCGAACTGTGAAAAAATCGACAGAGTTCAGATAAAGTTTTTACGCATATTTCAACATCGGTTTTCTTGCAAAACTTCTAGCTCTCATCCCAGACGGAGTAACTCACTGCAGCTTCCTTCTCTTAGCTGCCGTCGCGTGAGAGCAGATATAATTTTCTTGTATAAACTTCTTCATGGTCACATTCTATGCCCTCAGCTCCTAGCGCGTATCCTTTTGCGTGTACCGCGAAAGAGCATAAGGGAATTCAGACCATTTCAAGTTTCTGCGCTCCTGCACTCCCTCTCCCCTCTGGACAGAATGCAAAAGTTGTTTAATTCTCTTTGTCCTCACCTTGATATATTCGAAAATTCTCTCCCTTCCTTTATATTGAATGTCCGTGACGTTCCACTTTGAGCACTCTTTTTCTCATACATAACTTCCCCTTTCATGCATTTTGTCTTTACTACACTTGTGCGTTTGCACCGGTATTATATTGTTTTTTTCTCTCCTTAATTGTACATCACGTGTACTTGTTTTCATTAATATTATTTCTTTAATACTGTGTACTCACGCCTGATTGTCTGTAACGCGTTCACTAATTACATTTCTTATTGTGTATGACTGTATTTCTAGCTTGTATTTCAGAGATCTCTTATTCGTTCATATTAGTATTGGCTTTATTCTTGTTTGTATTTTGATATATGCTGTACTTGGCTGTTATCGGTCGTTCTTGTGTTCATTCTCTTTGTTTATTGTTTTATTAGTTATTTATATGTCTGTTGCCTGTTCTAGCTGTTTTCATTTACCGCTGTTTTCGCTGTTTTCTTGTTCTCGCTTTTTTGTTTCATGCTTGCTGTCGCGCCTAGTTTATGTGTCTTTTTTTTCTATCGCCTTGACTGCTGCATTACCTCCCCTGAGTGTCTTCCTTTGTAGTGAAATAAATGTACATTTTGTGCGTGTGAATGGTGTACCAGCACCAAGACCTTTTTGGTTGTTCCTGGGCACCGAAAAAATAAAGATTGATTGATTGATTGATTGATTATTATTATTAATATTATTATTATTATTATTATTATTATTATTATTATTATTATTATTATTATTATTATTATTATTATTATTATTATTATTATTATTATTATTATTATTATTATTATTATTAACTTTGAAGAAGCGCTTCAGACCTCTTGGTGAAGGTGTTACTGTTCCTATTTTTGTACGAAAAATGACATTGTGCTAGCATACATTGTTTAGTTTTTGTTCACACTCAGGGTGGCAAAACAAAACTGAGTGCCAAAGCAAGACTTGAAAATGAAAAACTATGATTGTCAGCAGATGTTACGCTGTTCCATTAAAACAGCACCAGCTATTTCCGGGATGTAGCGTTTCTAATACGAACGATCAGTGCCGTGCTGGCCCAGTGGCGCTGATCCTCGAAACGGGGAACGATGATTCCGGCCATTCTGAGGCCACATTTCCCGCGTTTAAACGCGCGGGGTGCAGCGAGCGCGGCATTCTTTAGGGCAGCGAAGAAATTGACCAGCCACACATACTCAGCGCCAGAGTCGTCATGACCAGCGGTGCAGAACAGCTGAAGTTGGAGTGCCGGGAATCTAAGACAGGCGATGCAGGCTGAGGCGGGCAGTGGGACGGGATTCCAAACTTGCGCTCTACATATCAAGTGCCCATTAAAGAAACGAGCGGTTTGTTTCAAAGTGTCCATTATTTCGGAGGCCCCGCCCATCTACAGCGCAGAGAAATCTCCGACCGCCGCCCATTGCGAATGGCAAGATCGGAGTTCAAGTGGTGTTCTTCAGTGGGCATTAGGTACAAACCAGTACAATGTCAAAAGCGAGTTTAAGGGCCTTCATGCTAAGTGCACGATTGCTACAAGCTTTCTTCTTCGGTTGAAAGTTCTGCCCTGTTTACCGATGGAAACTATCGTCGCTATCAAACCAGAGGATTCTGTTTAAGCCTAATGCGAGCAGGCACGGAAAGGGGTCTGTTTTTCACCTCTGGTGTACCGGAATTTTTTCTTTATTTGTTTAAGCTGTGGTCACTGTGGAAATTTGCAACCTTTGGGTTTAGTTTGGAGCACATTACGACCGTGGCAGGAATGACAGCACTGCCGAGGGGCGGCGCTCTTATCTGCGTCTCTCCCCAGTATCTATGTTGCAGAGAGCCGCCGCGGTGGCCGAGTGGTTATGGTACTCGGCTGCTGCCCCGAAAGACGCGGGTTCGATCCCGGCCGCAGCGGTCGAGTTTCGATGGAGGCGAACTTCTAGAGGCCCGTGTACTGTGCGATGTCAGTGCACGTTAAAGAAGCCCAGGTGGTTGAAATTTCCGGAGCCCTTCACTACGGCGTTCCTCATAACCTGAGTCGCTTTGGGACGTTAATCTCCGTGAAACCAAACCAAACTAGGTTGCAGAAGACTAAAAGCCATGCCCCGGTCGTGCTAACTGGAGCTCACCATGAGCAGGAGCACCGGAGCGAGATGTGTATGCCTATTCGCTTAACGCGATCTCGGCATTGGCAACCACCGCCGACGGTAGCACGTTCTTTGACGCCTCCTGTATTGTCAATGCCTGTTCTATGACCAGAAAATCGTGAATCGAACCGTTTCTCGCTCTCCTCTCCAGTCTTATCCCGCTCAGCGGCTTTCCTGCCCATTGGCCGTAAGTTTAGTCGCGGAGAACCCCGTCCAAATCCATAATTTCGTGGATAATGTTGGAATTTTTTACGAAATAGACAGTGCAGTGTGACGGCGCTAAGTAGTATAAGAAGGATCGGCGTGCGGGAGCGAGCTTTGCATTTTTGATATAAAAATACTTTTTGTGAGTGCTGTTACATACTTGCGTTTAAGCTGGCGATAAAGATGAGCCGCTAAGTATCACTGAGTGATTTTTATGGTGCCAGCAATAGAGAGAGAGTTAGAGCATACGAGCAGGTGATATTCACGCGGTCTGCGGCAAAATGCTCTCAGGACCGTGACAGCCTATTTGTTATTATATTCTCAGCCAACATTTCTGCAACATGGATTGCGTGGGCAAAGAGGGATATTGTAAATGAGACACGGTAAATGTAAAAAAAAAATGCCGCCGAGCACACGAATAACTGGCACTTCTTAAGCACAACGAATTTTGGTCACGACTTGTCTGCCTAACTGAGGATTTGCATGTGTGTATCGTGATAGGGTGCTTTGTTATCCAAGGAGGGTAGTGATGTGATGACATAGCGTTCGAGTTTTGTCATTCTAATTAGTTTTGTATTTCGATTGGCCAGTTTCCTCGCTCTTATTGTAATCAGTCACACACATGGGGAGATGGAAAGATTCGCACAGAATTTAACGAAAATATTTGCATTATAGCGACATTGCATTCACGTTACGTTTGTTGGGAAAGAAATTGGAGCACGCTATACGGGATGTAAGACTAATTGCATATCAAGCTTTCATGAGGCCAGTCCTTGAGTATGCGTCGATAGTATGGAGTCCGAAACAAAATTATTTAAAGAAACAATTAGGAAGAGTTCAGAGGTACGCTGTACGCTTTATTTGCTGCCAATATCCAAGCACAGACTCAGTTGCAGATAAGCTCTTCCTGTAACCTAGGTTTATTAGAAACAAATAAATCGGCTCAAGCTATTATTCCAGATGCTCCAAGGACAGATAAATATTCAGAAGGAAATATACATACAGGCACCAGGCAAATGGAGTTCTAGAACAAATCATAGTTGGATAATTCAGCCCTACTACGCCCATAGCCAAACTTTGAGACTTTCCTTCTTCACGTATGTAGCTGAAATGTTTATTGGCTTGCCAATGGGTGTTGTGGAACAGAGGGATCTGTATGAATTCGAACGATCTCTGGATACCCATCTGCTTGAAAGTGCTATTTGATGCTTGACTGAATGTACCGTTTCATACTAATGTATTCAGTGCTTCTGAATAATGTTGTTTTTATATAGAAGTTTTCATACCCTCTATATAAGGACCGTCACACGAGTGTTGACAGAAGTAATAAATAAATAAATAAATAAATAAATAAATAAGTTAATAAATAAATAAATAAATAAGTTAATGAATGAATGAATAAATAAATAAAAAAATAAATAAATAAAATCACATGAATTTCGTGATCTGCATACAAACAAAATGCGGGAACAGGACGCCGCTAATTGATACGGAATGAGGCACGCTTAAAAAGGCAACCTCACTCAAAATGTACACAGGATTGAAATCATACAACCATTTTATGCAGCTTTAAAACATAATTTGCGAGCAAAAATTTTAACAAGACGCAGTTTTGTAACTTAAAATCCATGCTACCGTGACTGTCATTCTTCTCTAGCCTAACTTTTCCGAAGCCACGTGGCAAATTCACAGTAACTGGGTCTTAGTTACTGGTACCCTGGTTTCGTCATTCACCTGACGTACAAAATTCTTCATCGCTGAAGTTATTGATTTTAAATGTCCTCAAAAGATGTGTGACGCCTGCCAATTCAGAACTCCAGATTTCGATTTCTTCATTGTTTCTTCGTTATTCCACTACAGCGTCAACAAGGGAGACTGTATGACTCACGCGAGATCGATTCCATCGTCAAACAAGCACGAGTTTGTCATGAAATATTTAAACAAGCTCGATTCCACACAGGCGCTCCCCGGGTGCAGTCCTCCGTAGCGACGCCGCTTTAGATGCATTGAGGTGCCTCCTTTGGGCCGCGAAATTCGCCAATAGCAAAGACCATGTTGTGCCGCAGCCCAGAGTGACGCATGCAAGACTGCGGCCAGAGCGCACATCATGAATAACCTGTGAACCAGGTCTCTGTTCCTCGGGAAAGCGGATGATGCTACATGCTTTGGATTCGATCACTGTCGTGGTGGGCGACAAACCTATGATATATACTTTATATTTTGTAAGGAGTTTGGTGTTATATTCTCTACTCGCACATCTATATTTAAACCTTTAACAGACTGAAAAAATGATAAAATTGGATGGCCACGAATTTTGCTGCAGGAATATTGTTCAGATTTTGGTTAAAACACTGTCTTTACTCTGATTCTGTGCCACGCCAGACATCGATCTGACGACAGTCTAATAAGTTAGCTATCTATAGAGAGCATTTAATTTGCGCTTAAGTTTATGAAATTAGGAAAATTAGCTTGCGTGAGCATGGTTCACCTTTATCTTGAATTTTTCTTGCCAGTGAATGCAAGCGCCCTTTTAAGAAATAGATCAGGTATCGCGATTCCAGAATCAAATTATAAAATTTTTTTTTGCATTTTATTCTAAGAATTCATTTAATGCATTTAATTTGCGCTTAAGTTTATGAAATTAGGAAAATTAGCTTGCGTGAGCATGGTTCGCCTTTATCTTGAATTTTTCTTGCCAGTGAATGCAAGCGCCCTTTTAAGAAATAGATCAGGTATCGCGATTCCAGAATCAAATTATAGGAATTTTTTGCATTTTATTCTAAGAATTCATTCAACAAGCGAACAAATATCTACGCGCAAAAGAGGAAGCAGGCAGGTACTGGTGTAAAGCAGTTCTCTTGCCGGAAACTGAAAAATGGTTGAAAATTGCCGAAAAATTGAGATTCGCGTCTTCAGGCCTCTTTTGTTCCACTGTAAGAGCGCAGCGCCACTGACTTCCTCACGAAACGTGCGAAGCTGGCAAGCCATTGTGTTTTAAAGATATTGAAGCGCTGTACACAGGGAGTCTAGCACCAGTAAGGCGCTTGGAGCAGTTGAGGATTGCAGAGCCCGTAGCAGAGGGCGAATGGCGTCGACTACCATACTAACGATCATGAGGGCTTGGCGATCTTGCTCTGGGAGCCCGTCTGTAACAAATGTTAATCTCGACGATGGGAGCTTACGTTGAATAGGCTCAGCAGGACGCAACGGTGGAAGCGCTGGCCAAGCATCCGCACATGACGAGGTCTGACCATCCTTGACCACAGTCCGCTGAGAGGACACGTTTGGACGTGAGACACGGGAGGGGACTGTGAAGGAGGTGCCGTGGGCGTGTCGGTGTGGCTGCTTTTGGCGGTAGTCTTTCTGGAATTGTTTTTGCGGCGAAATCGCCTTTTCCGAACAGTCGCGGCAGCTTCACGGTGCGTAGAATTGTCCCGAACCATTTGCTTTAGAACGGCACACTCACCTTTTATGCGCGGGCAATTCTTAGAAGAAGCGTCATGGGGCCCGTTGCAGTTGGAACACTTAAGCACTTGTACATTACAGGACTCAGCGCTGTGAGCTCCGATACAACAAGAGGACACTCTCGTGTTGTCACAGACTGCGCTCACATGACCCAGTTTCAAACATTTGTGGCATTGCAGGAGTTTTGGAATAAATGGCCGCACAGCATGACGGAAATGGCCCACCTTCACGTGTGATGAAAGGCTGTCGCCTTGGAACAGAATCTTCACACAACGGGAATTGCCTAGACGTGATACCCATAGAATTACAGTGCCTTCGTTTGCCGGCCTCACGAGTATGGGCGAATCATTTTGCGTGATAGCCTCTTCGACATCATAGATTAAAGCGGAAGAGGACTCATCCCCGCTGAGCGGGATAACAGTACGTTCTGATAAACCGCCGAGCTGAGTTATTATTGCCCGCAGCGCTTCCCACGAAGCCGCATGGTGAACGTCAACGGCTACAGTTTTCTTCCGCGCATTCACTCGAACATCTTTAATTTCGTTAGGAACGAGTCTTTCGAGCTCCACAAAGACCACCTGCCTGTTAAGCCGCTTCATGTTGGTTGGTTGGCCTCAAATAAAGCTGGCACATACCCACTACGGGGCAGTGGCCAAGACACTGCCGGTTAATTGCTGGAAACAGGAACGTTTTGATGGGAATAGGAGTAGTAATTGTATATAGGCTGACACATTGAAAGACGCAAAGACAGGGGTCCTGTTAACTTGGAGGTCAAAGACGGGACAATGGCTTAATATGCACCATCGTATACAACGCCTGTAATGTTTCAATTTCGCCTCATGTTGTCGGTTGGCTGCACAACAAGGACGAGGATGAAGTGTGCCGTTGTGTGGCCACTTGTTTTTACAGTGGACTCGTTTGATGACGATCCGGCTGTCAATAGTCTTCTCTTGGTCTTCTGGCTCAGGCAGGCCTCAAAGTCATCGTCGCTGCTGACTTCGCTGAATTACTGGTCTTAGGTTTATGGTGGTTTAACGTCCCGAAGCGACTCAGGCTGTGAGGGACGCCAGAGTGAAAGGCTCCGGAAATTTCGACCACCTGGAGTTCTTTAACGTGCACTGACATCGCACAGCACACGGGCCTCTAGAATTTCACCTCCATCGAAATTCTACCACCGCGGCCAGGATCGAGCCCGCGTCTTGCGGGCCGGCAGCCGAGCGTCGTAACCACTCAGCCACCGCGGCGGCTTCCTCGCTGAATTACTGTATGGTGTCATCGCTGTCGGGGTCGCTAGAAAGGCTGCGCCGCCTCCTCAACGAGCTCAATGCAGAAGCCACCTGATTTGTAGGATGCCCAGGAGGATCCAGTTCCATCGCCATATGACGGGTACTGCGTCACCGCAATACCTACGCAAAAAACGCTAAATAATTCACGCTGGAGACGGATAGAAAGCGTCCCTCAAGGCTGCACTTCGTCGTCTTCGTCCCCCTGCAGTAGGCATAGTCAGGCTGATGATGATGATGATGAATAGGTGTGAACGTGATACTAAGCGTATCTGAAGTACTTACCTGCTTCGAGTTTAAAGATGAAGGTAGCAGGTGACGCGCTCATTCATTTTCACGCCAATATAATGCTGCAGGCCCCGTCATGCGGATTGTACGAAATGTAACGTAAAACAAAAGTAAGCCAGCCTTCCTTTGTCTCATAAAGTAACTGCATTGCTTCTGAGCACCATAGTGTTCCAACCCCTTAGTTTGGGAGCACTACTTCCGAAGCTTCGCATAACATAACACGTATGATATAATCTGTACAACGCACTCTGCCCCGTCTTAATCCCAGTCCTAAAAAAATATTGTCATGAAGCAATGCGTAAAAGTGGGTATATGAGGCTTCCAAGAGAAAGTAAGCGGAACAGGGGGCGGCAGAAGGTTAGGTGGGCGGATGAGATTAAGAAGTTTGCAGGCTAAGGGTGGGCGCAGCTGGCTAAGGAAAGAGTTAATTGGAGAGACATGGGAGAGGCCTTTGCCCTGCAGTGGGTGTAGTCAGGCTGATGATGATGATGAGGCTATGACAGACAACAATGAAACCAAGGTCGATAATCTTTAACTTCTTTACACAGTTAAAGATGCAAAAATGTTTAAAGCAATGCAACTCCGCCTTAACATCGCGCTTCAGAGCACCTTCTGTTGCGGCCAGAGTGCCCGTAATAGTTGAACGTTTGGCGTAAAACGGCAAGATCGAAGAATATAGTGCGATATTGAACACAATAACATGTTTTATCACTTTAAATGTTGAAAATTTGCGTTCTAGAACTTTGTAGTGATTATTCATTCAGGTAACGTATTTTGAAACCAGTCGTATCTGCGCCAAAAGAAATTGGGTCCGTTCTTGAGAGGCTCATAACGGCTGATCCTTTATTAATCTATACTTGGTGCAGGCATTATTGCAAATACAGCATTTTAAATTAGACTGCAGGTGAATGAGATGCATTTTTGAATAAAAGCAAAGAATAATAACGTCAGGTAAGGTTAGAGAAGCAACAAGTCCAGAAAAAAATGCTTTTCCGCAGCAAATAGCGCAAGAAGTGGAGGCAAGTTTTGTAGTTTATCGCGTTTTTGTTTTCGTGGGCAAAGGTCACTGCATACATTAGAGGCACACAAAATATTTCGCGCCGTTTTATCTAGAACGGCAATGATTTCCTGCTAGCCATTCTGATTACCGGCGATAATAGAGCTCCAGAGGGAAAATTTAATGTAAAAGGAATTTAGAGCACTCGCGACATCATCCACGAAAATGGTCCAAAGACTATAAGACTGCAGAAGTCCAAGGGGTGACCTCGAGCAATGCTCACAAATAGTAGCTACGGAGGCTCGCAGTGGCCGCGAGAGCTATAAATTGTCTAGCCTCGCCGCATGGGCTCAGTGGTTGAAGCTATGTGCAACAGAGCCAGAGAACCCATTTGCAATCGCGGCCAGGGTGGCAAGGTGTCGATATAGGCGAAACGCAAAAAGCACCCGTGTTCTGTGTGACGTCCTTGCACTGTACAGACCACCGGGTGGTGTAAATTAAATAAAAGGCCTCCTGTGCGACGTCCTTATAGTCTATGGGTGACTACAAGACGCTAAACTCTAACATTCACAATTTATAAATTGCCCGTTTGAAACGATTAAACAAGGCGGGACTGCAGGTACTGGTTTGCTGTAGTCAGCTACGCAGAATCGAAGTGGAAAAAAGGAAAGAAGAGGAAGGAAGAAAAACAAGAAAGAAGTGGTTGCTGATCCGGCCCGATGGGTGAAAGTACAAAAAAAAAGGTCCCTGACGGCGAAGGCGGGACAGTACGGTGAAGGCAGAATATTCTTTAGTGATGTATGCCTGTGAACGCAATGCTTAAAGATAGCGGACATGCCATCACCTGTCATGCTCATTTCTAAAGCACGGCAATCAATCGGTGAATTTTGTGTTGGACTTCAGAAAATTAATGCTGGAGTCTAGATAAACAAAGATAAATAAGAAAAGAGAACGGCGCGGAGGCACATCATCGTACATGACTTCCTTCCATTAACTTTAAGTGCCGACTGAAGTGTGAAAGCCTTCCGGTGAGCTCTGACGAGTGTCGACATCACTCCTTCAAGATGGTGTTGTCTGTTACCGGGCAGAGCTCGGAGGAGAAAGAGAGGACGTCGCCATTTTGACTGTCAAGTGAATGCCAGTGAAAACGACGAAAGCAAAGAACACTGGTTGAAGAAACCGGAACTAGACGACTCCAGCACCGGCGCAATCGACGTCGACAACGAGTGGTTCTCGAGAGGTCGTCCATTAAGGCGCTTCCTCTCCAGACTAGAGTCTTGCCTTTTAATCATTATCTGTACAGTTTAGAATTGTGTTCTGTACTTCAGGCCGGGGAAACAGGCCAGCGAATTGCACGGCCTTCCATGGCGCGAAGTAGCTTGTCGCTTCGATGAGCAGCATTTCTGCAGCGTACACCTAGAAAACTTGCTGGGTAAGTTGCTGGTCGTGCTAGCGCCGTTTTCGTGCTTAATCACTAATTTAAAGTGCGCTTCTCACTTGCTCCACGCAGGACGGTCAGGCTGCGCAATGGGATGGTTACAGCATGGCTGACAGTGTCTGAACGTGTTTAAAAGGAGAGACGTGCGCTTCGGTGCTGGGAAGAAAGTCCTTAGTGTGTTGTCAAGAATTAGCTGTCAACCACTCTTCTTCTAAAGACAGAATAGGAGCTGACCAGTTTGGACTCTCTTAGGACAGTGTGTTTGATCAGTTACTTTGTGTCCTTGAATCGCTGTCCTGCCAAACGCTCCATCGTTGCCTCAGCTTGTCTTTAGTTGAGGAACTGAAAATGCCGTTCTCTAATGGTGTTTTCTGTGCACGTCAGGAGAATGGAGGGTGTGTGTTTCACGAAAAAACCTTGAAAGTAGTACACATTTTTCTGCTCGGCAGGTTATTATTTGCATTATTGTTTCAGCGCCGAGCTCAGTATTTACCTCGTATATACAATGCAGCCTATGACAAGTGAACGGCCAGCGCAGTCGAAAAATCCCAAAATAAGCGTGTGTTGCAGCTCTACTAATTGTCTGAGTATTGAGCTCATTGTTGAGATCTTCAATTGCGCATTGGTTCTATTTTATCGCTTACCTACCGAGGCTTTTGTTTCAATAATTACTTGTAACGAATCATACTGCGCGTATACTCTCCTTTCTGGTGGCTGTCGAAATGGAACGCTTTATGTTCACCCTTAAACTCACCCCGCGGTTTTGGTGCGATGTCACCATTCCACAAATTGTGGAGTCAAAATGCGCAGGACTTGTGACACGCGTGCCTAAATGTTTTATCAGGTATTATGCAAGGTCAGAAAAGATAAAGGAAAGACAGATATGTTAACCGAATTTGTGCCTAGTTTTCAACCCGACATATAGCAAGGGAACAGGGGACAAGAAGAAAGACAGAGCAGATTCAAAGAGTATGAAAGCTAGAACAGGTAGCCAAATTTACGTCTTCGCTGACAAATCAAGTGTTCCTTTAGGACAGTTGACAAAGTACTGCAGTACAGTTCTCTATCCTTTGCCGAATAGGTCTAGTAAGTTCCTAGGAGTGGGTAAGTTCCGTACAGTACGCTAGGGTGGCAGCATGATTCTTACCTTCTACAACGTCAAACGTTGATATTCGAAGTGATGACAGGCACGGAGGAGATGTTCAGCGCTTGCCTCACTTTCGCATCTGTTGCGCAACTGAGCGTTAGCTATGGCGGTTTATCAGAATGGGCCACAGCCATAGGCGACAAAACAAAGTAGCGTCGAAGTGGTAGAGTTAGGGTGGAAGGCGTGGTTCCAGATAATAATCAACGTTAGGCGAGATAAGAAGACATACGCCATAAAGCTGAAGTTAAGCTGCTGCTGGAGAGAAATCCTGGCAGAGTTAGTTGCTATCCACTACATGTGATTAGGTTTTCTGTCTGTACAAACAAGTTGGGTAGCATCGTCAGTGAAGCTGTTGGCAAGGTGGTGGCAGTTAGCCCAAAGAAACTGAAAAAACTGTCTGTTGTTTTCATGCAGTAATGTTTTTCATAAACCTCAGAACCAAATTCACTTTTGACTAAGTGTTGTAGAGCTGATTGCAGACTGATATGAACAACGTCATAATCTGAAAACATGGCCAATCTGTCCCAAGGGAAGCTGGGAGACACTGAAACACATTTTTATGCATATTTTTCACACAGTAATGTTTCTAATAAATCTCACAACGCAACTAATCAATACCTAAGTGTTATAGAACAGATTTCAGGCTGTACTGAACGGCCCTATAATCCGAAAACACTGCAAATCTCCCCAAAGGCGAGTCATCCCTCATATATTCGATGCCAATGCGGAAAGAATTAAGGTCTTTAATTGCTCATGTCGTCATGCTTATGCATTTGAACTTCCTGTAGCTCTCCTAGATGCATGCGGCGTAACTTGCAGGGCTCTCGGTTGAAACACAGCCATTACAGTAGAGAGGAATGAAATGTGTAGTGAGAGCCTGAACTGCTAAAACGCCAGTCACGTGCAGCGCACTGTTTTAATGCGCACGGATTGGCAATGCTGGCTGCATGTGAACCTCAAAGGGAGCATGTGGGAGAAGGCTGCCTCAAAGCAAGCGTAAAGCTCACCCATAGGTAGGTATAATGGCTATAAATCTGCTTTGAAGCAATATCCCGTAGTCCATGTTCTTGCATGGATCTCCAATGGGGGCCAACAGTATGGGACCCGTTTTGGTACTACGTCGCCGGTTTAGCTCCTGGAGCCTTAAACAAGTTACTATAGTCAAGCATGAAGGGACAAGTAGGCTTTACCGCACTAGGCGGATTTAAATTGTTTGGCGTCAGAGAGAATCTCTGACCCAGATTTTGTTAAAGACCCTTCACGAAGCATTTCATCCCACAAAAGCCGAGCTGCAGGCCGAGGGAATTCTTGTACTCATTAGAAAACCGCTTTGTACCCGGCGGCACTGGCCGCTCTACCACAAGGCCAGCACTAAAAGAGAGGGTTGATGGTGAGCTTGATAAAAGTCGCACGACGTATGTATGACGCGAATAATGACGCGAAGGGGGAGAGGAAAATATTGGGAAAGAAGTATTCGTTCTAGCTAATAAAGCGGCATTACTTCTCACTTTGGACTGCTCGTTTGCATTTTAGGTTCAACAACAACTGTGTACGGGACTTTGTCTCGGGGTAAATCTAAATGGCTTTGTCGTACTCGTATGAAGTAGGCACAAAACTCCGCTTTCACCTGTCTTCGAATCAGAGTGCGATCCAGACCGGCCTCAACCAGTGGGTCACGTGGTTTTTATAGAGGGCGCTACTCAGGAGTGTGCTTTCGTTATCACGCAATACAGTTAAGTTTTGGTGTGGGCTTTACTGGGGAGAGGGTGCAATGTCACTGTTGTTGTGCCCTCTTCTCTATGATGAACGATGATCGGCTTAGCCGCCCTGTGCTGATGCATAAGAACGAACTAGCGGGAAACCACATAGCAACGAAACATGATTATGTGTGCAAACTATCAGCTGTATTTGGGCAGCACTGTTCTGATTGTGTGGCGTGGAATACGTCGTGGACGTATCAATAAGAATGATCATAGTCTGATGGTATGTTTTGTTACATTCTTTTGCTCGTTTGGTTTATGGTGATTAACGTCTGAGAGCGACTCACGCTATGAGAACGTCGTAGTGGAGTGCTCAGAATAATTTCGACCACCTGGGATTCTTTAACGTGAAAGGATATCGCACAGGACACGGGCCTCTTGAATTTTGCCTCTATCGAAATTCGACCACCGCGGCCGGGATCGAGCCCGCGTCTTTCCGGTCAGCAACCGAGCACCATAACCACTGATTCACAGCGCCGGCTAAGAAAAAAGGTAATGCGGGTGTCCTTACATGCAAGTCTGATAATTATGGTTTGGAGTTATTATAAATTATTGAACGCATAAATCCGCAAATTGTTTTTCGTGCCATAGCTGCTAACTCTAACTGCTTCTGTGGCGTGAGAAAAAGGCCTGTGATTTTCTCGAATCTGGCTTTTGTGACTTTTGGTTCAATAAGCCGACGTAATGGAATTTAGTCAAACGAAATACACTTGTGAAAACTAATTTTCCCCTTTGTTCGCATGTAAAAGCGTTCGCTTGTACGAGGCTTTTTTGCTGCCCGCCTCCTTTAGATCTCTGTTCGTAGTACAGGCCTACTAATTAGAATACAAGCGGAGACATGAAAAACGTTATTTGGTAATATTTCTCTTTGTATTCTTCCTTACCCTGCCTATTCAGTGAAGGAGCATTGAATTATGGTAAATGTATTTGGCGCCCAAGCCTCACTGAATGCTTAGCGAGGGAGGAAAATAATTACCCAAAAAAGTGAAACTGATTGAGAACATTAGCGTTGCAGCAAAACAGCACTTACTGTAGAATCTGTCGGCGGTTTAGAAAGAATCGGCGCCCTTATTTAGCGCCTCTTGCATGTGCAGAATGCCACGTGAGGGTTTTTATTTTCTTTTACTCCCGTTCTCTAGTGATGAGAAGAGCTAGTGCGTATTCGACTTTATCTAGGGCTTCGCCAATGGATCCTGCCGACTGCGCAGCTAAAAGCGTTATGCTGTCAGTGGGAGAATTAATAAGGCCTCGAACAAATTTTAGTGCAGTCTCCATATTCTCGCACAGCCTTAGTCTTAGCAGAACCTTGAGCACTGCGTGTAGCTCAATTGACGCTAACTAAGCCTCAACTCTTCAGAGCCGCGGAAAGCCTTCAATTTAGAAAGCCTCGTCCCGCACGAGGTCTAACTTGCCATCAGTTTATAAAGATAGTAAAGCATGTACGCTATGATGACTAGAGAAAACTTTGCATTAAATATCAGCATTTGAAGCGTGCCGAGGTTCTGTAATTCGATTTATATAAAAATTTGGAGGAAGTAGGTTGTATACATTTCCAGTAATGAGCAATTGAGTTTATTTTCAGCGAAAAACCTAATGACAGCTTGGCTTGAAAGCAAAGATACTACTTTGGTTTAAGGACTTAATCATCCGATTTAAAAATTTTGACACATTTTTTTTCAGAGGCATGGCGTTTTTTTTCTTTGTGTGTTTTGCCTAGAACAAAGTGTTATATTAAGTAGCGCTAATCGTTTTTTTCCCTGAAACATTCTGCATAATTTGGCAGATTTCGGTTTTCTTCTAAACTGCTTGCAGAAAGTATCGTGTGCCGACGATTGTTGCTTTTCCATAACTATTACCTTACTTAAAAACGTGCACGTCTGTCGTTCGGCTCCGCCCAGTTTTTCTCTTCATATACTCGCTGGTCGTAGTGTTCGTCACTACTCTGTACTCGGCGTTTCTGGCAAGTTGTTCTTGGTTTGCTTGGGAATGTGCTCTTTTATTTGTGAAAAAAATAACGGAAATGAAAAGCTCCCGACTCTGAAGCAGTACCATACACCATCGTCTATTATAAGAATGTACTAAGAAAGACACCGCACTCAGCTCCAGGCACAAAAGTGGTAACATCAAAGACGCTGAGTACCCCGCATGAGTGGCCTGTCCGGACGGATTACTTCGGCATGCGCATAAAAATAAAGTGCACTGAGAAGGTCAACTACCCCTAACCGCGTATTCTCTTTTACTGTGCAGTACCTATTTCTCTTACATGAATGGGTACTATCTTTTCTTTACAACGTCCGCTCCGTAAAGAAAATGACTGCTGCTGTTTTGCTCCATAGCTTCATTGAAGTGCCAGAGTGTGCCCGGAGATAGAACTGAAAGAGATGAGAAGCAACGTCTCGGCCAGCTGTCCACGTTTTAGCATGGCTCCTTCCCGAACCGTAGAACCCTTTGTTTATGACATGGAAAGAGGACAGAACAAAAGAGAGAATAATGAAATCACTTTTCTGAGATGTCAGCTTGGTGACCATCTTGGAGATTTCAGCTTAGCAAACCTCTTGGCAAGTGCAGTCTTTGTCGCTGTTTTGGTGTTTGCTATTTATAGCGTTTTCGGCGCATTCTAACAAGATAGGTCTTGAAGTCGTTTTCGTTACAGAAAAGAACCCTGCGATGTCTAAAAAACAAGCAGGAAAATTGGCATAGGTATAAGAGCACATTTAATAGAGTCCGTTTCACCAATAGGTGTCAATATTTATCAGACGTGCCTTCTGTGATATCAGGGCCGTGCGAAAGGAGCCCAAAGAATTCAATTCTCGAAATGGCAAGCACCAAGAGGAACGGGGAGAACAGCCAGGGCAAGAGCAAACGCTGCGCTCATCGGCCAGATGCGTCGCGGCTGCACTCAGCCTTCTGACCAGCAGCTGGTGCGTTCTTCACAATTCGTTAGGAATCTTATATTGCGTCGCTTCCATTAGTTACTTTTTGGGAAAAAAAGTAACTTTAGAGTTGACGCACCCATACTTAGTATATCATTGAACCTGTCGTGTTTTTATGATATGGTGAAGTTTGAAGAATGTATAGGCTTATAGACAGAAGTAGTTCGCACAAAGACTGAGGTTGACATCTTTGAGGGTGAACTAGATGACCAAAGTAGGGGGCGCATTTTGACATGCGCAGCGAGGTACTTTCAGCTGGCTCAGTTGGGGTTAAGAAATTTCGTAACGCGTTTTCTCATTACGCTTGCAGCTTGGCCTCGGACGTTACACTTTTGATAACTTTATAGCTGAACGCGCCAGCTGATTTCACTGCATAGCACACCTTACAAAAGGCTTTAATGATCGCCTAGAAATAAGAAAATATTACGGGGTGTTCAGACATCTGATGCGAGAGTTCTGTGAAAACAGTTGGATATTACTCTGTGATTATTTTGTGGCTTTTACTCTAAGCCGAGGCTGCACAGACGCACAGAATTTTTCTGGATAGTAAAGGCGGGCGGTGGCGCTTGGGCAGCCCCGTGTTCAGTGTGGCAAGGTGAGAGGTGGCTGGCGGGTGGTGTTTCTGGGTTGCAGCTTGGTTTCCCACTGTGTGTTTGGATTCAATTTCGTTGCCGTGTTTCTGTTCCGCTGCTGCATTGGTATATGCTAAGCCTTCGCTTTGTGGATGGTGAACGTAAGTAGGTTGGTGGTGGGAGGTGGTTCTCGAGGGTAGAGGTGAGTGGTAGGATAGTGGATAGTGCCTCTGTAGGGTGATTGTTGGCAGGGGCGAGGTGGGGTGGTGGAAGTAGGGTGCTGCTAGGCGGATAGACAGCCCCCTAAATTTGGGGTGCGGCAGGGATGTGTCTGGTGGCTAGTGCTTCTTCAGGGTGGAGGCTTTCGTCTCCGAGGCTACATAACTACAGAAGCCGGCATTTTCGCTTTATAAGACTAGTACTGCTCACACAGTAGCATGCAGTGGTATAACCGATTGGCGAATAGGGTTCGCATAGCAAGTACCTGAAAATAACGGCTATACTGACCTGGAGCCTCAAACGTAAACAAGGATGCTGGTTGCTGGTAGAAAAGTATGCAGCTTTTAATGTTAGTTGCATTTGACTTGTCAAATCGAAACCCCGCTGATGTCCGAGCTGAAATTTTCTGATTAGTTGAGAGAGGTCCCTTCACCTTGTAACGTAGTCGCAACCTGCCCTGATGGGCCAACCTGATTTCCCAAAAGAGATCACGTGACCTGATGACGTCATCACAACCTGCTCACGGTGACAAGTGGCAACCTGGACACCAGACTGAGCAACCTGCCCACTGTGGCAGGTGGCAGTAACAGACTCGCAATGGTTGGTCACTTCAATCACAACGTACGTGGCTGCATGAAGTTCCCAAAAATCCTTCTAGACCGAGTAAGACTCGTGATTGGAGCCAAAATAAATGTAGCCACGAGTCACAACACCTGTTTGGACATAGCATTCCACAAAAAGGACAGTTTCGTGGAAGTTAAGTGCGGCGCCTGTCAATGCAGCGACCACAAAGCTGTACCATAAAGTCGGAAGCGCCCCAGGCACAACCCGTAGATGAATTATGGTCATCTGACGTGCATGAAGGCGTTTAGGAAGATAGATCTGAAGAAATGGGTGTAAATCAATCAAGTTCATAATTTGAATAATGAATGTGAAACAAATGCGAACAAAGATTGTGCAGGCGGTACATGCAAAGGACGTGCAAAGACTGCACAGTTTAGACATGCGCCTGTAGCTCATATTCTAAACAGCAGCCGGTGAATGTGACTTCAGTTCATAGAATTCCACGAAAATGGGAAGGTTCAGCTATCCTTGAACCATGTTTCAGGAGCACAAGCGCGGTTATGCTTGGTTTTACAAGTGACTCGCAGCTGCAGGCTCTGCTGCTGTTTCGATATTGGCACGCTTCCGCGCTTGGAAAGCTTCTGGACAACAGTCTAGTCTGGCCTCTCATTGTTCACGGGGGTTTCGGCAGCCTGTCTGGCGCGGCTGCGTTTTCTGTCTTTAGTGAGAGTGGCTTGCCGCAGAGCTACACTCGTTGGATGATCGAACTCGGCTGAAGAAAACGCACAGACGGCCCAGCCGGCTCACCATCAATAGTGAAACTAGAGAAAGTCACACGATACCGCGGCCTGAAGTCATTCACACCCGCCAGGCTTTGCGCTACTAGCAAGTTCAAGGTGATGGCGACGGAGATGAATGACCTTGGGTGGTGGCGTAGTAGAGCTCACGCTCTAAATAAAACAAAGGCAGACACTAATTCAATTACAGGGCTCTAACTCTAATGCTGTCGCATTACAGCAAAAAATGCTTAGGAGGCCCCGCGAACATTTTTTTTCATGTTTCTTAGTATGGATAGGAAGGTTTAAATGACAAATCGAGAATGACCATTGCGAATCGCCAGGAAATAGGCTACACTAAAGGAACTCTCTCTCTTTCTGTTTAAAGGCGATGCTCACGACGCAGGTGCCTATAAACAGGAAGGGAGCTGTCTTGTCAAGCGCAGGTAAAGCCAAAACAAAATCATCATCTTTTTATGTGATAGGGTAAGCAGATTTTGGCATTTTGACTTCTAGCAACAATGCTTGTCTGCGCAGTTCAGGTTAAATGGGCCCCGCAACTCGGTTCAGTAATGTTGCGGTATGCCTGAGGTTTGACTGTTAAACGGCGCATGTTCATGAATGTAATCTGACAGAACAAAAGAGGAGTTATCTGCATTCAGAACTGGAACTTCAGCGTTTTCACCCTTTACTCTCTTCTCCGGCCACTGTTTGTAAGCTCAAAAGTCGAAACTTCTCCGCTGGCTCCCACACGGTTCAACCACCGGTTGCCGACGCTCGCGGATATTCTGCACGAAGCGAAGCGTCTGACACTCCGGCGTGAGTCAGCAGTCTGGCCTCGGCTACGCAACTGTGTGACATTTCAAAGGGTCTGACGAGCAACCATTTGCAAACCAAGATACGCACACGCGTGACAAGGAGGTTGGCAGATTGTTCGACTGGGATGTTGACTGAGTGAATTTTTATACTTTTCTCAAAAGAGATGTAGAACCTCTTGAATGAGTTTTTATTGAAAAGCACTTGTGAATTCACACTTCTATATTTCCTGGGAAAGAACAGGCGCCCTAATTCCGGGTTCACAGGTCTTATGACGTGTTACATCCTCCCTAAGACTTGCAACAAGTAAACGAAACCACTCAGAGACAACTAGAAAAGCACTTTCAGCCAGCATTTTAATCTCGATTGAAGCGAAAGTGCCCCTGTGGTTAGTCGTTGGAAACAATTGCCTTGCTACAACTGTTCGTCTCTTAAAAGAGAACTGAAGACAACTATACCCAGCTTAGTTCTCAGTAAATATCGATTCTATAACTTTTTCTGAGTACAGCCTTGATTTTCCGGCAGAAAAATTTTTATTAACTGTCGGGGAACGCGCATTAAGCAATTTACTCCCTACTCCAGTTAAATTCTGGATGTTTTCGTAGACAATATGTACCTGATCGTGGTTGTGAAGTCATTTGCTGTGTAGTCTGGCCTGAGGTATCTAAGCCCAAAAAATTGCGCATCTGCATGATGTTTACTCCGTGGGTCGGCCGGTGATGGCAGCACCTGTGCGTCATGTATTCATCTTCTCTATAGCTTCTAAAAGCTCTCCTTTCAGTGAAATTAGCGTATTCGTTCTTAGAATGCGCTAGCGAATGGTAGACCCAAGCCAAGTTCAGTTTGTCTTATGTGACGTGCTAAAGGACCCACGATTACTCGCTCGAGACAGATTTCAGAGGCTGTTTAGCTTTGGGCATGAAGAACGCTCGCTCTGCGAAGTGAGCTGTAGGAGGGCGGTAAATATTGGAAGTATCTTGTTATTTTGCACCTGCTTCTGTATGCTGTAGCAAAACTAGCGCTGGAGAATTGTGTTCTAATCATTGTAGGAATTTAGGTGCTACTGCAAGAGCTATGTGCATTACCTCAGTGTAAATAAACCTCCTAAAGATGCACTAAGAGATTTCGGCGATTCGTTTTATCTGCTTTATACAGTCGCAGATGAATTGCACCTGAAAAACGAATGTGGACTTTCACAAAGTGAGAATTCATTTTAAGATTTCAATTGGACTAGAAACCAAACTGGAATATGAATAAGCGATTTCAGTGGAATTGGTTCGTATCCAACATCAGATCGGCTATGTGCCTTGACTGAACGGTGGGAAAATACTTTTGTTATGCTTCCTGATATGAATGGATGGAAGATAGGAGCTTCTTCTTTGAACGGGATGCTGGCAGTTGCAACCGTGCTCGGATTTTTTAGTTCTATTCTGTACACGGTGTAGTAAACGAGTATATATATTCGCCACTTTCTTCAAATAGATGTTTAGTCCTACACTTGTGACCTTATGTCACATTTCCGCATTTGATCCACTAATATTCCAGTCTTATTTGCTAACTTTCACCACACATGCATCCACATGAACCTTGTTATCTTTAAATCGAAGGGTCTCGGGGTGAGTGACTGTGCTCGCGTCGACATCCAGCTGGATACCGCCCCATTCATTTTAGTATCACATGTTCATTTGGTTCCACAGATTTACCTCACACTGCGCATGTGTCAACTTCTTTACTTTAAAACCATCCACTTTTTTTCATTCATTTAGCCATCCACATTTTTCGATCATAATATATGCTCTCTTTATGCCCTGAGACAATAAATATCATTTGAAAAATAAACAAAACACCAACGTTATAGCATAACATCCGTATTCGTGAGGATAACATCCTATTTACTGAATTTGAAGTTTCATTTAGCGCCGCATATATGAAGGGACCTCCGAACAAGAAAGGCTTTTATTCGCTGTCAACTACACCAAGCAGTGAATTGTATCTTAATGTCAACTCTAAAGATGCGTTTCTGAAAGTTAATTGGACTTCTCCGAGAAAAAGTAGAAAAATTGATGGGCGATCATGAGATGCGGTGCGGGAAATGTTATTTTGTAGTATTTGTATTACATTTCGCTTTAACAACAATCGCTTTCCTACTGCTTATTTACATATCATTTTGTCGTCGCTTTTTCGTTCCCCTGCAGCGTGGCCTTGTGATGGATAGCAGCCTTTGTAAAATGGAGGTGCGTTGAGGGTGAAGTTGGGTCGGCTGATGGTTTGTGTGCGGAGGCCTTAGGTGTGCAGCTTGGTGGATGGTGCAAGTGGGTGGGTGAGTGGCAGGTTGGCTTCTTTCACTTCGTCGCTGAGATCTGTTTCGTTCTCACGCTGTCTATGCCAAAGGGTGCAGGTTTGGATCTGGGTGCCACAGCTTTGAGGAAGGTCGCATTTACTGCTGACAAAGAAAAAATGAAAAAATAAAGACAGCCACAAAATATGTTTCTTTTGCTGACACGCAAGATTTCGGTCCTTTGGTTGGCGCCAGATTCTGAGCGAGGAGAGTGATTGGACACTAATTGCTTTGTGCCAGCCTATTGTTGAATGTGCTCTACAAAAGAGCAAGTGCTCTGGCACCACTGTCGCGACAAAAGTCCCGTCGAGAATGCCAAGGACAGCGCAAACACATTTGTCGTTTTTACCGAGCTCTCATGTGGGCGTCCACTGTGCTTCCTGTTGAACTCTCTTCGACCGGCCACTAATTGCTGCGTCCCTGAAGACTCAGGTGCTTTGCGCGTTTAAGCAAGGTGCGCAACTTTACCAGGTGAACATAAGTGTTTCAGTGCTCAGTTGTCACTTCGGAACGTGATGATGGTGCACAAAAAATGCTGGAAGATAAGTCTGTCCAAATAGGTATTGCTTCACATCTGGTGAATTTTTCGCGAAATAAATTACTCAAGTTCCATTGCGCAATATAGTCTTTTAGATTTCGGTAGAGGTCTTTTTGCGCCTTCTGCCGAGTACCACAAATTACCGAAATAACTTGTTCACTATCTCAGAACAATCATCCTACGCCCCTTTATGCTTCGTTTTTGAGTACACAAAATTTATTGAAGCATTTTATTAGTATCGATGCAGAACAGAGGGTACTCTATGTGATTACAGCTGACGTTAGCTTCTAAGGTGGCCATAAATTTATCATCTGGAGCCTTTCTCTAAAAATGCTCGCTCGGCGTTATCTTCCCTATGTTTTCAGACAGACATAGACCCAATGTGTTTCAGTTTGCTCTCTCGGGTGTGTGAAAGCGGCATAGAGAATACCCTCTACTTTACACTTCTACAATTTTTTGGAACACAGCTAAACATTTTCTCTTATAAACGCTGGGTAATCTTCTCTACACAATGCAAAGATATAGCTTGAACTGTGAAAAACATCTCATGACTGGGCAGGAAGTATTTTGTTCATTGCGAGTTAAGCAAGGAATGAATATGTCGAAGAACACCACGCATGCAAGTGTACCGAAAACTCACAATTACACAAACCTTCTTTTTCGTCAGTGTGTACGGAAATACCTCTCAGGTTTTCATTATTACAGTGAAATTCGGTTATGAGAAAAAATCTTTTCTTTCGCTTCAAGAAGTGATGTACGCCATATTCCCTGTGCTGGACAGCAACGAGCCATGTAGAGCGGTTCTTGAATTTACATACACCTTTGATAAAACAGTGATAGGCGAGCAGAGAATTTCATACGGATCAGATTTAATGTTGAACTGAAGAAGTACACCCTTTCGTCTCCAACTTTTTTGCAAGAATTCTCACCGCTTTAACGCTCTTACAGCGCCAGCTGCATAAGCAGGTATTTCGGTGGTGCAGCGCAGGCGTATCTATAAACGTTGTCGTAGGCGACGTCGGCGTAACATAAGGAAGAAGCGTGGAGCAAAAGGAGTGGCAACGTTACACGCTCCACCGATTCGCGGTGCTCTCTGTGTAGACCAGTGTGAACGAGCGCTTTCGTTTTTCGCGGTTCTGCGCATACATGCGCCGAAATTTTTCTAAAGCTTATTCAGCGATTGCAGTGCGGCACCGTTTGACTCGATGAAAGTCGCTAGGAAACCTTACAATAACTGTAGCCTCGATGTAACAGGGCCGCTGGCGCGACGAACGACTCCTTTAATAATAATAATATTTGGTTTTTGGTGAAAGGAAATGGCGCAGTATCTGTCTCATATATCGTTGGACACCTGAACCGCGCCGTAAGGGAAGGGATAAAGGAGGGAGTGAAAGAAAGGAAGAGGTGCTGTAGTGGAGGGCTCCGGAATAATTTCGACCACCTGGGGATCTTTAACGTGCACTGACATCGCACAGCACACGGGCGCCTTAGCGTTTTCCCTCCATAAAAACGCAGCCGCCGCGGTCGGGTTCGAACCCGGGAACTCCGGATCAGTAGTCGAGCGCCCTAACCCCTGAGCCACCG